>NW_007014934.1:0-1845 GCF_000164805.1 Carlito syrichta
CCTTCTGACTACATTATGTCAGACTGACAGAAACACTGCAGCTCTAGGGCACAACCATTAATATATGCTCTTGCTCACCCTATGTGACTTTGAACTACTTCTGGTCCTCTTTCCTGATAGAATGGAAAGAACTAATTTGCTAGATCAGTGGCCACACATCATGTTCATAAGATCATGTTAATTTGTGCTAGTAAATATATCTGGAATGCCAATTCTAATTGGAGTCCCTAATCAATTGAGTTGTGGTCACCACTGTTACCTACATCTACCTGGTTTCTCTAAGTGCCAAACCAATGAATTAAACAGGGATGGAAACAGGACCGCTATGGAAACAGTAATGTATGCCATTTTTTTAAATTGCAATTTTTAACAGTTTTATTGTGATTCAATTAATATACCATACAATTTACCCATTTAAACTTCACAATTCAATAGTTTTTAGTATACCTATCGAATTGAGCGCTATTATTCTTGACTGAGTCTCTTCTGAAAACATTCTGGATAATTCCCCTTGGTTTTTTCCACTACAACGCTCTTATCTCACAGATCAAGGACCCACGTGTCGATTTTGGCAACTACCGGGATGTTTATTTGAGTCAGACTTTTGAAGACTAGAGAAATGACTACTGGGTGTTTCCATGGACTAAAGTGAACTCACTGTGAGTTGGATCTGAGTCAGGACTACATTTATCATCTTACTCCCATACCTATCGATCTAATGGAAATAGTGAATGAGGATATTTCCTACAGTTCTCTAAATGTTTGAATATTTCCCTTTTTACAATATACAGTTTCTTGAACAAGTGGTCATGGTTCCTTTGGAGAAGGAATGGGGAAGTTATTTTCCATATACCTGTCATGACGCTTCAGGTTTCTTTCTTGTTAACCAGACTCTCCTTCAGTCAATAGATACCAGATATAAGTACTAGCTCTGGTCTGAAAACTGGGTAGTGAAACACGACATGTTATTAGGTAGACTGTCAACTCTAACGTGGCATTTTTGAGCTCTTTAATTCTTTCCTTCACCATTTATTTATACTAAAAATTTTGAAATTTCCATTTCACTTAGTGGGAGCCACCTAGATGGCTTTTCAAGCATCCTAAAGTCAATCTAATCTAGTCAGTGTGATAGCACCATCTCTCAGGGTTCTTGCCAATGTATTAAATCCTATATGGGAGAGGAATCCCTTGCCAATGTATTAAATCCTATATGGGAGAGGAATCCCACACAGATAATCATATCTTTGCCCAATTTTTCATTCCACCCCTCTTATTATAGATGCAGTCTCATAAATACTCTCCCAACTCCTACCCATGCATGCTACCTAGTTCCTTCAGTGCCTTTGGTATATAATGAATTTCTACTCTTAGCAGGTCCTGTACTTTCCTGGTCTGGTTATGTTGTGACCTTATCAACACTGTTTTTCTAGCAGTCGGTAGAGAAAGTGGTGCAATATCTTGAACAGAGAAACTATTGGCCTTAGATCAAAGATCTATGTTTGTCTTCAAGCGTGGTGAAAGTGACAGTTATTAAGGGTGAGAAATGAGACATTTCTCCTGCCCAGGGATTCAGAAGATTATGGAACTCAAGATTCTTTGGTACATTGCCCCAGGTGTTCCCATTCCAAGTCTCAGTGTCCCACTTTTTCTCAATCAGTGCTCTGACCTTAGCACATCAGTAACAGTGTTGAGAATGCAACCCGCACTGGAGCAGGTTCTCTGATAGTTAATTCCTCACCTTTTCTACTCTGTAGCTAATGAGAATGAGAGTCTCTATACGGTATCAAGGAGACTCTTGGACTTAACCACTTTACCTTCTGTTGGTGATTTATCACCTTCAGCTTT
>NW_007014935.1:0-1469 GCF_000164805.1 Carlito syrichta
GCATATCCCAAGATAGTAGGAGTAGGGATAGAATGATGTAAATGGTTCTGGGCTGCCTTAGCCAGAGGTTCCAGTTGCCTAGGCACCCTAACAAGCCACTTAGCAAGGGATCCCAGAAGGAAAACGCACTTGGGAATGCAAGGCCATTAAGAAGTGTGGAAACAGAGGGCATGATTCTGGCAGGAACTGGGATTCTGCTGCATTAATCTTGCTAAAGGATGAATGAACCCTGGCCACCAAGCTTGTGGAAAGTTGCTTCTCAACTTCAATGTGTCAGAATTCTGAAGGAATCCAAGGTAAAATAAAAGAAGTAATACCAAATGGAAATAAATATTTTGATAACATGATCAAATGAAACATGTACACTGACATGTAACAGAAAATTATTCCAGACTACTGGAATTACCTAAACATTGTTGGCCTGCCCCTTCTCTCTCCAGCACACTTTTAAGGGAAATTTTTCCCCCTTCATTTCTGCTTTTCTTCCTCTCTTGGGAAGAGGTAGGAATGCAGACAGAGGGAGTCCTTTCTATGGATGATTCATTTATTAAGCAAATATTTATTGAGCCTGATGACTGCACTGTATTAGGCTTTAGGATTATAGCATAAAACTCGATGAAATTTAAATTGTTTTAGTTTTTCTGCTTTTCTTTTATTCCTCTGAAAGTTTAATGCAGTTATTGACTCCTGTCTGGGTGCTAGTGGGATGAATGGGGGTGGGACAGGTTGTATTGCTTGTCCCCGAGGCAGGTAGAGGATGTTCCAGCAGGGAGTCAGGCTACTTTCTTGGCAATTTGGAGGTCAACAGCAGATATAAAGGAAAGGGAGGTACAACTTGGAGTTAGTATGCCAGCCAAGGACTCAAGCATCTGAACATGACCACTTATTGGTATTATTAAACCCATTATACAGATGAGGCAAGCTAAGGAATTTTCCCAAAATCATATATTAAGTATGTGGGGAAACTGAGATTCCAACTCAGATATGTCTGAATCTAAATGTCATGTTCTTCCAGCTATAGCCATCACTTCCCTCACTGACAGTAGTATGAGATGAGATTAGGGGTAGCACCATCCCTACCGATTCCTTTTATGAGGAGAGTAAAAACTACCTTGGACACCCCAAACAGACTTTCACTTATTTCTCACTGGCCAGTATTGTGTTACATGAATTCCTTACATAACCTTACATGACCCTCTTATATCTTCTCCAACCCCCCTTCACCAAAGTTGCAAGGAAGGCTGGGAAGGCAAGTGTTTGGCTTTTCTAATACTATAAAGTGGAAAGTGACAAGGGACTAGGGAGTTGAGAATGAGTCTTGGGTCAGCCAGCTGAGGGTTGACTTCTCTTTACTACAGCTTTTGTGCCATATTCTTTCATTAGATAAACTGCACATTCTATCTGGCTTGGGTCAGTTAATGCAAGACTCTTCACTTTCTGGGTCTGAGGATGACAACATATCTCTGATT
>NW_007014936.1:0-1158 GCF_000164805.1 Carlito syrichta
GAAGAGCCATATGGAGAGGCCAGTATAGCAAGGATCTGAAAGCAGCTTAGCCAATGGCCAGCAGGAAACCAAGGATCTCAGTCCAACAACCTGCAAAGAATCAATCAATCCCTGCCAACAACATGGTTGCTTGGAAGAGGATTCTTCCCCTATTGAGTTTTCAGATGAAACCTTGACCCTGGCTAGTGCTTTGATTATAACCTTGTGAGACTCTGAGAAAATCCAGTAAAGCGATGCCCAGACGCCTGACCCACAGAAACTGTGAGATAATGAATACACGTTGTTTTAAGCTACTAAATTTGTGAAAACTTATTACACGGCCATGAATAACAAATAGAGGGGCTTGGCCAACCTTTGGCCAATAGTATCTAAATCCTGAATTCCCTGGATATGTTGAAGGAATGTTACAAAACCCTCCCACTTTAAGAACATGAGGCCCATCCTTGATTGTGACAAATACTTCTGTGTACAACATGGAGTTAATCATTGGTTAATACAAATAAGTATGCAAAACAACTATCCTTACTATCATACTGAAGCTCTAGGAGCAAATATGATCGGGAGTAAATCCTGCTGAGACTCTTTGTTAATTAGTAATGTTTGGCACATGTTCAACTAAAAAAGAAAACGGACTCCACAAGGTGAATGTACAGAGAAACAACGAAGTTAACTTTTGTCAACAAAACTGAAGCAATAAAATAGGCCAGACTCCTTACGCTCTCTGAGCAAGGAAAAGTCAGTGACTCACATGTGTCTAGACAATTCTTTGCCATGGTTTTATTCCAAGTATGCATTTGCCTAGAAAATGGTTAATCCTTTTTCTGAAATATATACGTTTCTCAGAAAAGGACGGCTTCCCAAAGAACTTCTAGAAATCAAAGCACTACAATTTTAATGAAACATCTCAGATTTAAAAAAATATGTAACCCAATTCCTAAAAATAGCTTGATTTTAACATCAGAACTGTCATCTCTACAGTTTTCATTTTTAACAGGAATGAAAAATAAGAAAAGGTGAGCTCAGAACACCAGATCTTGGTTCTAGGGAAATGTGCCCCTGATAGGATAGGGGTAGGGTAGGTATGTAGTAAAGTCTGCATACTGGGGGTAGTGTGAGTTGTGTGATGTGCTGATACTTCTTAGAATCAATGTTTACAAA
>NW_007014937.1:0-1120 GCF_000164805.1 Carlito syrichta
TGTCTTTCTAGACTAAGCAATTTTTTTTTTCCAGCATGAGAGAAGCTAAAAATACTCCTGGGTAGTGTTAGACTGTGGAAATATAGCTAAGACATTAACTATTTTTAATATTTTCTCAGGAAAGTATATTAGACTTGATGGGGTTGAGGAAATTTGAAAGCACTTTTGTATATAGGGGGAATATTTCTATTTTTACTGATTGGAACACTGCCAGACCCACACTTGCTGAATGGAAGGAACATTTTTTTCAGTTTTAACTGAATGATGTGTCTAGGGAATTTCAAATTTTCCTTAATTCTTAATAACTTATCATGAAGACTTTAAATGACTTTTTTCAGGCCTCTCAAATTGTATCACAGGTTTATGTTAATTTTACTGTTCTGCTTCTTCCAGAGTACCAGGTTCGATCCATAGCAAGTCATGTTCGTCCTGACAGACAGAGTATGTATTAAACACCTTTATCAAACCACATTGGTACTCAGAATGAGCACCTATTTCATAAACACTCAGTCATGGAAATAAAATTGATCTTGTGTGTACTGGTGAGAACCATCGAGAGGGAGACAATGAGCTCCTCTGAGTTGGGCAGGACCGTAGAGATCACCGGATGAAACCTACTCGTTAAGATGATAAAACCAAGACTCAGAGGTTACCCAGTTTTATCAGTGGGTAGAGGCAATGTGCAGTGCCGATCTGCTCATTTGAATCAAGAGTCTTTTTCTGAACCATGCTGATGGCTTGTTTCAGCTGAAAATATAATAAAAATAGGATGAGGGCAAATCAGTTTTTAAACTAGATTTAAAGTTTCAGTGGGTTTATGTTAAAAACACTGAGTAATTCTGAATGTTTAGTGGGTGTTCAATGAAGAAGTCATGCTTTAATGGAATTTTTTTTACCTTTTAGCTCTCTTATTCAGTGCAACTTTTCGGAAGAAGATTGAAAAGTTGGCCAGAGACATCCTGATCGACCCTATTCGAGTGGTGCAGGGAGATATTGGCGAGGTAACCCTGCACAGGGCTAAATGGGACCCTGGGGTGTATTCTTATACTATAGAACATAGAATGGATTTCTCACCGTTGAGATAAAAACATAAAGATGCTATGTTTCCGGATGAGGCGAA
>NW_007014938.1:0-1422 GCF_000164805.1 Carlito syrichta
TTTTCTTTCCAAATTAAAACAGTTTTCTTTTTTAACCCACCAACAGTATAAAAGCGTTTAAAATAGTTTTTAATATGCCTCATGGGGGAAAATATATTTCTTACAATTTAGATTAACATCCCACTGCACAAAAGAATGTCAGTGGTAAAAAGTAATGGCCACTACTTTTAAGCCAGTAAAATGTTGATATACAGGCATTTCTGAGAAAAATCAAGGCAGATTTCTAAAAGCATGGTAAGTATGTGAGGAGAATATATACAGTGAGAATGGAAATAGTGGAGAATATATGTAAGGAGAATATACGAAGTGAGAGTGGGTATGTGAGGAGAATATATGAACTAGGCATAGGTATGTGAGGAGAATATATGGAGTGAGGGTGGGTATGTGAGGAGAATATATGGTGGGCATGTGAGGAGAATATAGAGAGTGAGAGTGTGTATATGAGAAGAGTAAGAGTAGGTATGTGAGGAGAATATATGGAGTAAGAGTGGGTATGTGAGGAGAATATATGGCGTGAGAGTGGATATTTGAGGAGAATACATGAAGTAAGTGTGAATATGTGAGGAGAATACATGGAGTGAGAGTAGGTATGTGAGGATACATGATGGGTATGTAAGAAGAATATACAGGGTGAGAGTGGGTACGTGAGGAGAATATATGGCGTGAGAGTGGATATTTGATGAGGATATATGAAGTAAGAGTGGGTATGTGAGGAGGATATATGGAGTGAGAGTGGGTATGTGAGAATATATGGTGAGTATGTAAGGAAAATGTATGGTGGGAATATGAGGAGAATATTCTTATGCTTCATATGCAAGAAGAATCATGGGTGAGAATGGGTGTACTAGGAGAATATACAGAAGGAGAGTGGGTATGTGAGGATAAGTGGGTATGTATGGTAAGTATGTGAGGAGTATATACAGTATGTAAGGAGACTATATGGAGTGAGAGTGAGTATGTGAGGAGAATATACGGAGTGAGAGTGGTTATGTGAGGAATATATATGGTGGGTATGTAAGGAGTATATACGGTATGAAAGGAGAACATATGGAGTGAGAGCGGGTATGTGAGGGAAATATATGGTGGGTATGTGAGGAGTTTATATGGTGGGTGTGTTAGGAGACGAAACGGAGCAAGAGTGTATATTTGAGAATATGTGAAGTGAGAGTGGGTATATGAGAATTTATGGTGGGTATGTGAAGAGATATGAAGTGAGTATGGATATATTAGAATAAATGGGGGTATTTGAGGAGAATATGTGGAGTGAGAGTGGGTAGGTGAGGAGAATATATGGTAGGTTTGTGAGGAGAATATATATAGAATGAGAGTCGGTATTTGAGGAGTATATATGGTGGGTATGTGAAGAGAATATACAGAGTGAGAGTGGGTATTTGAGAAGGATACATGAAGTAAAAATTTGGC
>NW_007014939.1:0-1388 GCF_000164805.1 Carlito syrichta
AGCCTGTGTTTTGCCCCTTTCCTTCCATCCCATCCTGTCTGGATGGCAGGGGCAGGAGCAGCATTGCAGGAGGGCTGCCCTGAAAGGACATGTTGTGAGGAACTGGGTGGCTTGCTGAGCCCCGACCCTGGGCTGGTAGCCATTGTACCCTCTGGCAGTAGAGCCCGAGGCATACCTTACTGGGAAGCACAACAGATCTGACAATGATGAACAGCTCCAGGCATCTGGCTGACTGGGCGGGGAACTTTCCCATGTGAGGGTAATGGTGACAGTGACTGCAGTGAAGACAGCTGTTGTGTAGTGAGCAGAATACACAATAGCTTCTTATATTGGTTGTCTCATTGACACTTCCCATGAAACATGAGGTACTATATCTATTTTATAGGTGAGGAAACCGACTCAAAAGTTAAATAACTTGTCTGGGGTCACCCAGCTGGGAAGTGATAGAACCACAGTTAAAATGAGATGTGCTCTGACTCTAGGAGCTGCCATAAGTTGCCATTTTTAAAGGTCTCAAGAACCCCCCGAAGTAGGCCACACCTTTCTTTCACAGGCTGGAGCTAAATGGCTTATCATAGGCTGCCTAGCCAGGGACTGGAGCTGGATCTGCAGGAAACAGCCAGCCCACTGCTCCTCTGCCCTTGGCCTACATGTAACCAAATTGCAAGGACTCTGGATTGCGTAATCCCAGAAAGAAACCACATCTCCTCCATTCTGCCTCTGCTGTCAGCCAGCACTGCTGCTGCTGAGCTTCTACTGCAACCACCCTCCTGCTGCCGACCTGTCCCTGGCATAGCCTGTGGGCTCCTGGCACTACCCTGGCTCCAGAGCCTCAGGCTGCCCTCTAGTCCTAGGACTAGCAAAGATGAGCTGGTGGCCAAGGAAGGACTATGTGTAGAGACTTGTTCTTGAAGAGATGTTTTTGAGTCAGCAGGTATTCCTTAAGTGCCTACTACGAAATAGGCACTAGATGGAGCTGTAACCAGCAACACAGCTGTGAGAGGACAGACACTCCCCCGCCAGATCACTTAATTATACCACCACCACTACAGCAACTATTGGCGCCAATGAGGGGTGAAGGAGGCTACAGAAGTGTCGGGGACTGGCAGTGGGGACAGCATGAGAGCTGCAGGGTGAGGAGGTATTGGCCAGGCTGAGGGAAGTAGGAGGCATGTCCCGGTGCACAGCAGGCACTGGCAGAAGGCCTCCAGGAATTGTTCCCATGCTCTGGTAGAAGCACAGCTTCTTGATAACAGTCTGTTACTATGTTCCCAAGGCCTCGGTGGCACTGCCACCACTTATGGACGGAGGCCTTTTAAAAAGCATAACAGCCACACCTGTGAGCTTCTCATGGTGCTGTGGGGCCTAGAACTCCGATAGGTTTCTAG
>NW_007014940.1:0-1112 GCF_000164805.1 Carlito syrichta
AGGATCGGGAAGAAGTGAAGAAAGACACGTAAGAAAGATTGCCTAAGGAGTACTGATAGCTACACAGACACAGGTCAATAAAATCGAGAGACAAAACCATGCACTCTTTAGCTATCATCCCTTCAACTCCTCAAACACCCATCTTCCCAGTCTTAGACAACCACACATCTACTCTTTCTCTCTGTAAATTTGCTTACTCTGGACATCTCATATAAGTGAAATCATACAGTATGTGGTCTTTTGGACTGACTTCTTTCAACTAGCATAAAGTTTTCAAGGTTCACTCATGTTGTATTATGTAATAGTGCTTCATTCTTTTTTTTATTGGCAAGTCGTCATTCATTGTATAGATATACCATATTATGTTTGTGTGTTCATCAGTTGATAGACATTTGAGTTGTTTCCACCATTTGACTATTATGAATAATTCTACTATGAACATTTCTGCACACATTTTTGGGGACATGCTTTCATTTCTCTTGGTTATTTACCTAGAAGTAGAATTGCTAGGTCAGATATAGAAAGTTCTTTTTTATGTTCAGCCAAAATCTGAGTCTTCATAACTTCCACCCTTGGTTCTTGTCCACCTTTCTTCTGAAGAAAAATGGACAAGGGTTTCCTTTCTTATGCATGACATCCCTTCAAATAATTCATCTTCTTCATGTCCTACTTCCACTTTCATGGGCCAAATATCTTCTGTTCTTTCAATCATTCCACTGCACAAATGGGACTTATAGAGATCCAAACTGATAGCTTTGAGGTTGTCACATTATCGATTATGATGTACAAAACAGCTTTCTTGTGTTCCAAGTCTCAGACAGACTTTCCCATCAATAACAGGGAACTAGTGGGACATAATTTTATTTTGCCAAGATAGTAGACAACAAATTATTTTCTGGGTAAGGAGGCTTTTCAATAGACTCTGAAGGGGTTGTCCCTTTGGAAAATCAATAGGGCTAATAACATGCATAATTTTTATATACATTCGTTATTTCTTGATGTGTTAATGTGAGAAAAAAAGAATTCCATGGTTTTGAAAAGTAAAACTTAATGGAAATTGATTATCTTAAGAGCTCTGAAAGAAGGTATGTGTAGCATTCTTTTTACTCTTA
>NW_007014941.1:0-1076 GCF_000164805.1 Carlito syrichta
AAGAACACATATTTTTTACTTCAGACTTTTTATGGTATACAATATAATTGCATAATGCATTACAGTATGCATAGGTAGTTTATGTGTATGTGTGTATATATATGATATATGTTTAAGGAACCTGTTTTAAGTAAACCTATTCGTTTATAACAGGAATTGCTCCTGAATACCTACAAGTGCCAGACAGTATTATAGGAACTGGAGATGTGAGGGTGAGTAAGAACCCAGATTCCTATATCCTAAAGAGTTTACAGTCTACTGGAAGACACAGGCAGGTTTTGTAAAATACCTTCCGAGACAGGAGACATACTGGAGACATGGGAGCATTGAGGGGTACTTAAGTCTTATGTAAAAGGCTCAGGATGCTTCCAAAAGAGGTCATTTCCGAGCAGGAATCTACAGAATGGGTGCAAAGAAGCCCGGTGAACCCAGGAGAGGTAAGAAGGGGGAAGGCAGGGTGGGCCACAAGTGCAAGTACCTAGCAAGATGAAAGGGGATGTCAATTCCAGCATCTAGGAGACATCTTCTGTAAGTTCAGAGTATGAAGAGGGAATGCCGAAAGATGAGTCTCTACTTCCACTAGTCAGGATCCTTAGGAGCAAGATATGGAAACCAGGGCTTCTAGCTTAAACACGTAAAGAAAGGATATACTGTAAGCCTTATGTGATGTATATCTCATAAACCCCAGGGCCAGGAGTCTCTTTGACCTCAAAAAATGGCAGCAGGATTCCCTCTGCATCATTCTTCTCTCCACTCTCTGGTCTGGTTCCAATCTCCATGCTCACTGCTGAGAAGTTCTCTCTACTTGCTTCTCATAGTGGACACCTGTGAAGTTATTTGCTTTGCCTTATACTGGAAGACCTCCTTATACAGTCACCATTGTAAGTTCCAGTAGCAATTTTTTACTTAATTGATGAATGTATTTGACCCAGCACTAAACAATAAGAATAAATTATCTGGCTAGACTCTTGAATAGAGACAATTTAAACTTGGTTGATACAGTACCAACACATCACCATGAGGAATGTGTAAGGAACTTTTTCAGCATTGGACAAGGAATTAAGTAAACCCTTCTG
>NW_007014942.1:0-1169 GCF_000164805.1 Carlito syrichta
CTTTTGGAAATTAATAGCTGGTTTCTTTGGATTTTAGACTCTCAGTTTCATTTACCTTTTTCTTTTTTGAATTCTGGAGATTTATTGGAGCAAAGAACACTATGAAAGTATAATAGCAGAAAAAATATCTTACTAGTTTCCTCCTTCTGAGCTTGCAACCACCCCACACCTCACCTTTTCTTGAATCATCAGATTTTGGAAGCCGGGGCCCCCTGTTGTTACTGTGTGGTGTAGACAAAAAAAGGACAATAAAATGCCGTTACAGTGTGTTGTGCGTCTCAGGCCTTAAACTGAATGATACAAATGGCATTGACTGGTTGAATGAATGAATACAGAACTTTGCTTAGATAGCTCAATGGGAGTGAGAGAGAACAAGCATCCAAATATCTCTCATTCAAGAAAATTTCAAGGAAAATAAATGGCATGTGAGGTTCATTTTACAAATATACTTAACTATATGACCACTTCCGCTGACCATAATTCAAGCAAGTATCCCACAACACCCTCATGTGTTAACCAATCAAAAAATCAAAACTGATTTGCCTAGGCCAGAGCTAGTCTGAAATATTAATCAAATACATAACATGAGAAAAGAAAATTGTTCTTTTTTAACTTATTGATTTCTAGAAAATGTTTTTATTTTGGAGAATAATTCTGCGTAATAGAAAATGTTAATAAGTTCCTATTGTCTGTACCACCTATTTAAGTCTTTTAAAGGTATTTTGTAATTAAATACATTTAATTTTTTTTAGTGACGAGGCAAAGATATGTATTATCTTCACTACTAGTTAATGTTGTAATAAATGTATTAGCCAAAGCATTTAGACATGAAAAAATAATTAAAAAATTATTAGATAGAAAGAGAAAGCTATCACTATATCTTGGCAGGATTACACATGTGAAAACCACCTCTTAAAATGGAAAAGCTATTACACATAGAGTATTTAGTAAAGTAGCAAGCAAACAAAAAAATTCCCCCAGTTTAAAAAAAAAAAACAGTTTTAAAATTTCCATACACACACACACACACACGCCTTTCCATCACACACACACCTTTCCATACTCAACCTTTGAAGACTTTTTAATATAAATTTTATTTTGAAAGCTGGCAAATGAAGAAAAGGAATCAGGCATTTATCCTATCTCTCCCACATGGAATGTATTTCAGG
>NW_007014943.1:0-1324 GCF_000164805.1 Carlito syrichta
GTCTTTTGCAGCTATATGAACCTAAGGATTTTGGTTCATAGTAGAATGACTTATTTTCCATTGTTTCTATGTCTAAATGTAAAGATCTGAACACTCTTTGCTTTCCTCTACTGGCTTCATCGTGGTGACTTTTTCTCAATGAAAGACTGCATACTGCATATCAAAATGATGTCTATTTATTTATTTATTTATTTTTTAGTCAGTCTCACTCTGTCTACCAGGCTGAAGTGCAGTGGCATGCTCACAGTCACCGCAGTCTCCACCTGCTGGGCTCAGGTGATCCTTCAGCTTTAGTCTTCCAGGTAGCTGAAACCACAGATGCGTGTCACCACGCCCAGTTATTTTTAAAAAATGTATTGTAGAGATGA
The DNA here is from genome assembly GCF_000164805.1 of Carlito syrichta. NCBI lineage: Eukaryota > Metazoa > Chordata > Mammalia > Primates > Tarsiidae > Carlito > Carlito syrichta. Next base: position 369 of record NW_007014943.1, read on the forward strand.
CGTCTCACCAAGTTGCCCAGGCTGGTCTCTAACCCATGGGCTCAGGCAATCCTCTAGCCTCCCAAAAGTGCAGGGATTATAGGTGTGAGCCACCGCACCCAGCTTATTTACCTATTTTTATTTTTCATTATACCCACCACCTAACCACCTCTGCTTTCATGTAACAAGCATTGGTGCAAAATATGCTCTGAGATTGTTAATAGATTTTAGGGCATATGATCTACAAATGGACTCATCCACTGCCTCTTCCACTGTTGTCTGTTAAATAAGTGCTGCTTCATCTCATGCACATTTTGAAACCCTCCAACAACAGACAGATATTTTCCCAGTGACACCTGGTGTGTTGATTTTATTCTTTGCTTCAGTTTACCCACAATCATTTCCAGAAACTATTGTTAACAAAAGCCCATGTTTAGATGTGCACTACCTCTCTGCTGTCCCGAAAATATATATTAATTACTTAGGGCCTTTCACACTTGCAATGAAGTTGCTTATTCAACCCATATTTTATAAAGGCCTCAACTTATGTTAGTAGTATCAGGAGGTACAACAATTTTTCCTATGATGCCCTTCCTATCTTCCTCTACAATTTTGAGTCCCTATTTTCTGATATTTACATAAACAACATTTTCATTACAAAGCTTGTCTTTCAAAAAAAAGAATTATGTGTATTTGAAAACATCCCTTCCTTACAGAGGAATATTTGTAACATGCAGACAAATGAAAAGAGAATTGTAATCTGGCACGGTGGCTCAAGCCTGTAATCCAAGCACTTTGGGAGGCAGAAGTGAGAAGATTGCCTGAGCTCAGAGGCTTAAGACTAGCCCGGGAAATTTAGTAAGACTTCAGCTCTACAATAAATTAAATAAACAAATAAACAAACAAACAAACAAATAGCTGGGCATGGTAGCACGTGCCTGTAGTTCTAGCTACTTGGAAGGCTGAAGTGCAAGGAT
>NW_007014944.1:0-1561 GCF_000164805.1 Carlito syrichta
AGATACAGAGCTGAGCAGGAGTGATCGAAGTTGAAGGCAAGGATGGCCTCTGGGGCCTGACTCAACCCCAACTCTAACCTGCCAATCATCCTGTTCTCACAGAAAACAGGCTACAGGTGCTGCGGTTCTGATGCTTCCAAGTGAATTTGGTCACCTGGGAAGACAGATGGGAGGTCTCTAGACTGTCTGACAGCAGGAATCCTGTGTCACAACCTTTTCCTCCCTTAATGACACTTTGCATCACAGAGTAAGAAATGACACCCCAAGGCACATGGGCACAGGGTTCAAGTTCCAAGGGTGGATGCCCTGGCTCCAGTCATTGAACATACGGAGGGACAATGAAGATGGCTTCAGCAGTGGAAGAGAGATGTTAACGCTTTTGGCCCTCTAGTAAGAAAAACAATTCAGAGAAAAATGGAAGTCACTGTTAAACATCATCACTAACATTTTCATGTGAAATTTCCTGCTGATTTAACAAACATGTTTGCTTATATATTTAAAGTACCCTCCTGGTTGCAATACTACACTTTGCAATCCTGCATGACTGAGTGTCCACTGTCTCTTGTTCACCCACTAAGTGCACTTGCACATTGAAAGAGCTGGATCAAGTTTACACTTTAATCAGTTGGCAATTTATGTTTGTTGTTAGTACATCTAGGAGCTTGAATTTGGTTTCTGAGATTCAAAGAATAGTATTTCTTTTGTGAGTGATGCTGTCACTTAAATCTCGTGGATTCACAGCTAATCAATTTCCTCATAGAGCTGATGTGATAGCTGTGCCATCCTTCGCAGTGGCAGCTGTAGCCAGCTCTGTGTGTCCACAGGAGCAGGAAGCAGAAGTGTGATCACTTCTAGGCCCTAATGCCTGTGGGCAGGTGGCTGCTCTGTCTCCAGCCCTGACATGAACAGGGCTTGGAGTAGATCACTCTCCATTTTACCAGCCAGGAGGGCTTGCAGTTCCCAGGCTTCACTGTAAGTTATGCCTTTGCAAACAGCCTGAAGAAGTGAGTACAGCAGGACAAGCCTGGGAGCTAGGATGGGATCTGCAGGGTCACTCTGTCTGAGGGGAATTCTCCATGTGACCTCCCCTCCAGATAGATGAGGGAGGCCATGCCCACTGCTGGGAAAGTATGGAGGGCACAGACAAGGTGAAACAGACCAGCTCCCAGGACACAAGGCACTACTCCCAGAGGTGGGTAGGAGGTCACAACTCAGAGTCTTGCCCCGGCCTGGCCTTCTTATGAGACTCACAGAGGTTCATAGAAATGCACATGTCCATGTCCAGACTCTACCACATAAGGTCCCAGGGTCTCCACAGTCAGGACTGCTATATTTTGGGAGTTCCCAGAACAGCAGTCCCCAACCTTTTTGGCATCAGGGACTGGTTTTGTCATAGACAATTTTTCCACTGACTCAAAGGGGAGGATCATTGGGCATTAGATTCTCATAAGGAACACACCGCCTAGATCCCTTGCATACGCACTTCACAATAGGGTTGACACTCCTATGAGAATCTAATGCTGCTGATGATCTGGCAGAAGGCGGAGCTCCACTGACCTGC
>NW_007014945.1:0-1178 GCF_000164805.1 Carlito syrichta
TTATCCATTCATCTACTGGTGGGCACTTAGATTGATTCTCTTATTTTGTCATAGTAATAAATGTTGCAATACCTAGTTATTCTTTCAATCAAATAGAAACCTTCAGAACAGCTTGCTAATACAACTAAAGCTCATCTTTTACTGAAACATAGGAAGATAGAGTTCACTGTGACCTTAGATCAAATTGCAGCCCCTTGTGTTTTGGGGAGATTGAAGCCTGGAGAAAGGGGCTACATGAGCGATCCACAGTTGCATGGCTAAGGGGGTTTCTTTTATCAATAGCACTTTCGCAGGTGACTGTGGTCTGAAGTTGTTAGATGCTCCTTAGACGGAGTAGAAAGTTGCTTAGCAGTAGGGGCACATTGATATTGCAAACTGTAAAGATTGTTTCCATGTTATTTTTGGTGTTCCCTTAATTAAATGTCTTAGAATTTTACTAAGAACACTGAATAGTGACCAAATTTATATCATTTTTGTAAAATCATATTGTATCTAATTGTATTTGACCATTGATGTATTTATGTTGTATTCTTTTAGGTTTTTATTTTGTAGTTTCGAGGTTTTTTTTTCCTCCAGAAAAGCAAAACAACTTCAAACAGTTATCTTGGGCTATAAATCATTTAAGGAAGAACTAATAAAAAATGGGCCAATATGTATATACTAATAAAACAGCAGATGAACTGACCCAGGAATAGAGGATCCTCAAAAAACAAAAGTAGAAGAAGGGTCTTCTAAATGGAGACAAAACAGATTTTCACATAGATCAGAAAGATCATGCTATAGTCATCTACTTTAAAAAAAAAATCGAGGCTATCATAGAACAATAAAGTACACAAAATACACTAATCTTCAATCTTCATCTGAATGAATTTGTGTAAATGTATGTGCATATGATATGTATGTATGTGTATATGAGGGAGGACCCCCCCAAAAAAACCCCCAGAATTATCTTTTGGAGGGTGGGCCCCTGAATGAACACTCGGAATTTGTTCATTCAAATCAAATGGTCAGCCAAAATTTTTATCTGGAATTTTGAGAAGGCTACATTATGATTTGTGGAAGAAATGTCCTGAGTGTGGCAACAGGTGACTGGTTCTTCCACCATGACAATGTACCTACCTACAATGTGCTGAGTGGTCAGCAGTTTTTGGCCAAAAAACAGCATGACTCTGATGCCC
>NW_007014946.1:0-1010 GCF_000164805.1 Carlito syrichta
TTTCAAGGATTCCACGTATCCTCACTCCAACAATCCACACACTTTTCAACCTTCAAAACTTAGTCCAAAGCATGTTCCCTTTACTTAAACTCTCCAGACTAACCATCAGCTGTAGAGATTCTAGCTTCCTAAGCATTTCAAAGTAACAGAAAACCAGGCTCTAAAGAATGGTAAATAGTTGTGTAGCTATCCCTTAATCATTCTTAAATGAAGAATTTGTGCATGTGCAATGGTTTTGCGTCCCCAGAGCTGACTCATTCGCAAAATGATTTTACAAGCACCCAGCTGGCACAATGTCTGAATCCCATAATAGAGCTCCACTTTCATTCCTCTACTTTTCTCCTCCCAGTCCAGGTGTCCAGACCACCATCCCCTCTGGTGTCTCCCAAGAGGCTATTGTTTCACCAGGGTATTTCACAGTTTGGGGTTGTTACCCAGTCAAGTCCTGCTTTCCATACGAGGGGAGACCCAAAAAAATTAGAATTTATTTTTATTCTTACTTTTTGAGCATCAGTCACCTTCAAAATATACTTTGTTTGATGCAATACACCTATGAGAAGCTTTTTCTACTGTTCTAAACAGTTTTTGAACTCGTTAACGTTGATTGATGTCTTTTGTGCTTCTGCCATTTTTTGTTTGTTTGTTTGTTTTACCTCTTTCACATCGGCAATTTCCTTTTGAAGACTTTTTCATTCGGGGAAACAAACAAACAAGAGTCGCTTGGGGGAGATCAGGTGAGTAGGAGAGATCATACAATTCTTGGTCAAAAACTGCTGAACACAACATGGTGTGGGCAGGTGCGCTCATTAATTCACATATAATGAAATGGGCAAACATGTTGAAAGAATCTCCAAAATAATTGCACTGAAGCCGAATGCAGCCTCTCACAACACTAGCTGATACACTGATGGGCTCCTAAAACATTTTACCTATCAAGGGAAGGCTGTACTACTTTCAAGGATTCCACGTATCCTCACTCCAACAATCCACACACTTTTCAACCTTCAAAA
>NW_007014947.1:0-995 GCF_000164805.1 Carlito syrichta
CACCGCAGCCTCGGCCTGCTGGGCTCCAGCGATCCTTCCGCCTCAGCCTTCCGAGTAGCTAGAGGAGTGTTTTTAAATGAAAGGAAGAAAAGAAAAATGAGGCTATTGACTCTCCAGTAACAGGTCGCTAAGTAGTAGTGCCTGAGGATTTTCCACCTTTTTATCCACCTAATAGTAGTTATTGGCACATTTTAATGAACAATGACAGAGTAGATGAGAAGGCAGGAAGACATGTTTTCCCTAGAAACGTGAGTCGAACATGCTGGTTGTTTGAAGTAATTAATGATTAGATTTTAAATCATATAAAATGCTTTAAATTATATTTTCTTTAAATAGCTTTTGAGTAATTAACAATAGGATTGTTCATGTTAGATAGTAGAATAGTTGGCAGAATAAATTTGTGATTCCTCCCTAGCAAATTCTCCCAATACTTGAAATGATATTTTTGGTTAAAAAGTGTCAAAAAATTTTTTTTCTGTGTAAAAAAAAGTGACAAGGGTGTGACAATTTGCAGAAATGTAAATAATGAATCATGAAGTCACAAAAGAAGTAAAATTCAACCATTATTTAGGGGCAGATCTAGAAGTGAGAGTGTTAAACATTCTATTTCAAACTTGGCTTGCTTGAATATGATATTCCATGAGTACAGTCCTGGCTGAGATTCCTAGACAGTTTAATCCCTAAGACAAATCATCAATAGCACAACAGTTAATGAAGAATAATGTTGGTTATGATTGACATTAAAAGGTAGACCACTGTGTTAAAAAAAATACTAGACTAAGAGGCTTTAGGCACAATTAGATGATCACTGCTGCACTATACAGCAAGACTACCCTCTGAATTAGTGTGCACCTTTGTATTCATGTCAGCTCACTAAAAATCAAGAAGGAGCTCAGGATGAGAAACGCTCCCCTCCCCTTATAATGTCTGCATGGGGTACACGGGGTGGAGATGGCTAGAGACATGATAGAAGTGCATGATGGAAGGGAAACCCC
>NW_007014948.1:0-934 GCF_000164805.1 Carlito syrichta
ATAGACTGCACATCACTCTGGGGTTGATCATGAAACCAGAGGGAATATCCTGAAAGCACAAACTTTGGAGTCTCAGGCACCCCACCCTCTACCCTGACCCAGCTATGGGACAAAGAGTGCAGCCAGAAAAGAAGAAAGAAGACCCAGCCAGAGAAGGGCAGCAGTGAATGCTGGGATGACACAACTGCACACTCCCAGAAATTCTCTAAACATCATATCCACATGGTTGGAGCATAACTAACAGGGACAAACCTGGGTAAAGTATGGATGGTAGCCACACTAGGAATAAGCCCAACTGGGGCACCTGCCACCACCAGCACCTGGGGAAGAGACTGTTTGGCACCTCCTCCCTGAAAGGGATCCCCATGACCACATGGAGACAGGGTGGGATGGGCAGACAGGAGGACAGACAGATATCCCATTTCCCTTCACCCTCTTCCATGGGCCATGCACTGGGGAGATGAAAACAAGTTGGAAACCTGAGCACCTAGCAGGAGACAGAAAATCTAGCCTGGCAGGTTTACAAGTGAGCAACTGAGAGGAAGAATTACAGAAACTGTCACAATAGGGTGTTCAGAATTTTTCTTTTTTTTCTTTTTTTCCCTTCTTTTTTCACTCTTTGCTGTGTGTGTGTGTGTGTGTGTGTGTGCGTGTGTGTGTTCATTTGGGGAGTTTTCTCTTTTTTTGTCTTTTCTGTTTAAAATGTGTGTGTAAATATGTAAGTGAGGGTTTGATGTACAATCCCCCATTTCCTTTTTTTTTCATTTTGTGTGTGTTCATTTTTCATATTTTCTTTATCTGTTGTTTTTCCTTTTTTAGTGTGTGTGAATGTGTATATGTGAGTGTTCATTTTGCGGGTTGCCCCCTTTTTTGTTTTGTTTGTTTTTGTTTGTTGCGTGTGTGTGTGTGTGTGTTTGTGTGTGTATGTGTGAAT
>NW_007014949.1:0-934 GCF_000164805.1 Carlito syrichta
CTCGCAGACTGGCATGGACACAGCACTTCTGCATCCCTCTGTACTCCCATGACTATTGTAGTGCTTCAGCTGCTGCCCACTTCTGCCCAGAGAAGGAGGCAGCTGCTAATTTTAGCCTTATTTAGGTCTCCAGGAAGCACATCCCCAGGCTTTAAACAGTTTTTTTTCTGGTTGCATTTTCATGTAACTTTGGAAAAAAAACAAAACTGGGAAGACTCACCTGCTACCTGATGTCAGTAAAATGAAAAGGAAAATGTAACATGTATATATTAAAGTAGTAGCATTCCTTTGTTGTTTTAAAAGTCTCCCAGGGCCAGGAGCATGTACCTAAGAGAGTTGCCTGTAATCTGTGACTTTTAGGGAAAAAAGAGAGTTGCCTGTAACCTGTGACTTTTAGGGAATAAAGAAAACAAATAACTGAGGGTTAAACCAGGGATATGACAGTCTTCCCACAGAGCATTAGGAGGATGTTTCTGGCCTATTTGGAGAAGCTGAAGCCACCTAGTATATGACAAAGGAATATGGAGTTTTGCTTGATTAACCTGATTTTCCTCTTCTTCCACTGTTTTCATGTTGGGTGGATAGGATCATTCTTGTTTGTCTTAGTTTTAAGCTGAGGCTCCTTGGTGAGAAGGCCTTTGAACCCATTTGTTGAGTCATGTACAGGAAGGGAAGATTTTTGTCCTAAGGGTTGTCAATCACAGGAAATCAGAGAGATGTCAGACAACATAATGGGCACAGCAGCCAAACCATGCCTGAGTGTCTTCTAGTCACACAGGTCTGCCTGCAGAACTGTGCTTTTTCTCGGAATTAACTAACTTCCTCCCTTCCTCCCTTCCTCCCTTCCTTCCTCTCTTCCTTCCTTCCTTCCTTCCTTCCTTCCTTCCTTCCTTCCTTCCTTCCTTCCTTCCGAAGCTAGAAGAAACCAGATAAC
>NW_007014950.1:0-11339 GCF_000164805.1 Carlito syrichta
CAGATGGAACTAGAGTCTATAATACTGAGTGACCTCTCACAAAAACAAAAATCCGAATATCACATGTTCTCACTCATATAATTGGACCTTGAACATCCAATGCAATAACTATGAGAAAATGACTGATGGTACTGGGAAACTATGGGGGGGAGGGGGATGGGATTAACAGTAGCAAATATCTGTCGGGGGATGGGAAAACACTTCTTATCTACAGGGTGCCTGAATGAAACGTCATTGTACACCTAACCCTTAACTGTACCCCACAAAACCATAGTAAAAAATACTGATTAATGAAAAAAAAAAATAAATAACCCTACCAGCCTGAAATGAAAACTAGAGATCAGAGCTGAAAGGACACTGGACTTAGAGGAATGATCTAAGAGCAGGCTTGGTTCCCTTGTTTTTATTTTTTCTACTTGTATTGTTTCTATGTTTGTTTTACTTATTCTTTTTCTTTTTTCCTCTTTTTTCTCTCTTCTTGTTGCTATTGATAGTGTTTTCATACTAGCTTGCCTCTGTTAGTTTACTGATTTTTTATTTTAGCCTTTAGACTTCATGCCTGTGTAAAAGAATAGTATCAATAAGGAGGTTGATTGGCTTGTGTGTCTGTATGATTGTCTGTATGCTTTAGTTTTTGTTTTCTGGTTTGTTTGTTTGTTTCTTACTCTTTTCTGTCTTTGTGTCTCTTTTCATTTATTAGTTGGTATGTTTGTCTGTTTTTCTCTCTTATTCTTCTCACTCTCCACCTTCCTCTTCCTCCCCTCCCCTGTCCTATCCCTTTCATTTTTCTTACCACATTTTGCTTTCAGGGAGTAAACCTATTCCCCCACTGCATGGACAGATTGCAAGGCAGTGGGACCAGGATATTCATACACCTGTCAGTGGATACTGTGATCTGCAGACAGATTCCCCCACAATTCAATCTCAAAACTGCAAAAAAAAGTACAATCCTCAACCCACAGTCAAGCTTCAGAAGTAAACAAAGTTAGAGGATTCACACAAGGAAGAATAGTAGATCAAGCAAACAGAAGTAAAAGCAACCCCACCACACCTGAACAATGAAATTAAGGGGGGAGTGGGGAGGAAAATCTATACAAATGAAGAAAAACCAAAAGAAAAATATAGGTCTCCCACAAACCCCCAGGGAAACCAGACACCAAGAAAACAGACTTCGAAATGCAAACAATGAAGAACCCCCAGAATGAATGGTCACATACTACAAACCTAGACATCAAGAAACTAATAAAAAGAATAAAAAGAATTGAGGAGAGACAAGAGAAAAATAGGAAGGAGTTGATAATGGAGATAACACCAGCAAAGAAAACTGTGATTGAAATAAATAACAGATTAATAAGCATAGAAAGCAGAATTAACCAAGCAGAAGAAAGAATCTCAAAGCTTGCAGACCAAAATCCAGAACTAACCCAAACAGTCCAAGCCATAGAAAAGAAGCTTAAAAAGACAGAACAAAACCTTCAAGAGATTAGCAATTACTTCAAGCGACCAAATCTAAGAGTAACTGGACATTCTGAAGCAGAAAAAGAGAAAGAGACAACCCTGGCACAAACATTCTATGAAAATATTCAAGAAAACTTCCCTCATCTCATCAGTGACATGAAAATTCAAACATAAGAGATTTAGAGAACCCCTGCAAGACAACAAATGAGAAGACTAACTCCCAGATACATGATAATTCACTTAAACAAAGTAGGTATCAAAAAAAAATCCTAAAGGCAGCAAGAGAAAAAGATCAGACTACCTACCGGGAAAGATCAATTAGAATAGCAGCAGATTTATCTACAGAAACCCTTCAGGCTAGGAGAGCTTGGAGCCCAATCTTCAAAGTCCTCAAACATAGTCAATTTCAACCAAGAATAACCTACCCAGCTAAACTAAGCTTCATCAGTGAGGGAGAATTAAACTCTTTCCCAGACATTCAATCCCTAAAAACTTACGCTGCTTCTAGAGTAGCCCTACAAGAAACACTTAAGAAAGTATTAAACACAGAAGAAAAACAACATTCTTCACAAGAGTGCAGGAAAAGGATTGAAAACACACACAAATCAACCCCAAAATCAAAAGAAACACAACAAACAGGATCAATAACACCTCTATAAGAACCGCATGACAGGGATAAACTCTGACATTTCAATAATTAGCCTGAATGTGAATGGACTAAATGCACCACTGAAAAGACATAGAATGGCAAAATGGATAAAATATCAAAAAGCAACAATATATTGTCTCCAAGAGACTCATCTCACCAGAAAGGACATTCACAGACTCAAAGTAAATGGATGGGAAGCAAAATTTCAGGCAAATGGAACACAAAAGAAAGCTGGAGTTGCAATTTTAATCTCAGACAAAATATCTTCTAAAATCTCAGACAAAATACCCTATAAAAAATAAAAAAAGATGAAGAAGGTCATTATATAGTAAAAGGTTTAATCCATCAACAAGAAATATCCATCCTAAACATATATGCACCCAATAAAGGAGTACCAAAGTTCATAAAGCAGCTTGTATGGATACTTAAAAAAGAGAGTGTCCCTAACACTATCATAGCTGGGGACTTTAATACCCCAATCACAACCCTGGACAGATTATCAAGACAAAAAACCAGCAAGCAGATCCGAAACCTCAATAAGACTCTTGAACAAATGAACCTAATTGATATCTACAGAACACTCCACCCAATGACCACAGATTATACATTCTACTCATCACCTCATCGAACATACTCCAAGAACAATCACATCATTGGCCATAAATAAAACATAAGCAAATGTCATAAGACTGAAATTTTGCCACGCACCTTCTCAGATCACAGTGGAATAAAAATAAATATTAACACCAGCAAAGTTCCTTCAAAACCCACAAAGACATGGACACTAAATAGTATGGTGCTAAGCAACTCCTGGGTCAATGATGAAATCAAAACAGAGATTAAAAGGTACCTGGAAACAAATGAAAATGAAGAAACATCTTACCAAAACCTCTGGGATGCCTTAAAAGCAGTAGTAAGAAGGGAATTCATATCTTTACAAACACACATGAAGAAAAAAGAAAGATCACAAGTTAATAGCTAACAAGTCACTTAAGGAAGCTGGACATGTGAGAAACCAAAACCCTAACTTCAGCAGAAGAATCCAGATCACCAAAATAAAAGCCCAAATCCAGGACATTGAAGTCAAAAAGGTAATACAAAAAAATAAATGAAACAAAAAGCTGGTTCTTTGAAAGGATAAACAAGATAGACAATTCCCTAGCCAGACTGACCAAGAAAAAGAGAGAAAAAGCCCAAATAAACTCATTCAGAAACACAAAAGATGAAGTCACAACTGACCTGGAAGAAATACAAAAGATTATCAGAGACTACTATGTACAATTGTTTGAAAACAAACTTGAAAACCTAAAGGGAATGGAGGATTTTCTGACATCACACAACCTCCCTAGATTGAAACAAGAAGACACTGAGATGCTCAATAGACCAATAACTATCAAGGAAATTGATTATGTCATAAGAAAACTACCGACAAAAAAAAGCCCTGGACCAGATGGCTTTCCAGCAGAATTCTACAAAACATACAAGGAGGAACTGATACCAATCCTATTGAAAGCATTCCAGGTGATTGAGAAAGATGGCACTCTCCCCAAATCATTTTATGTAGTTAACATCACATCGATACCCAAGCCAGGTAAAGACCCAACAAAGAAAGAGAACTACAGGCCAATATCTTTGATGAACATAGATGCTAAAATTTTCAACAAGATTCTATCAAATCGGACTCAACAACACATCTCAAAAATTATCCATCATGACCAAGTAGGCTTCATCCACGGGATACAAGGCTGGCTTAACATTTATAAGATCATAAACGTAATTAAATACATCAACAGACGTAAAAACAAAAACCACATGATTATATCATTAGATGCAGAAAAAGTTTTTGATAAAATCCAGCATCCCTTCTTGATAAAAACCCTCGAACATCTAGGCATTCGTGGAACAGTCCTCAAAATAGTAAAAGCCATCTGCGAGAAACCCACAGCCAGCATACTCCTAAACAGACAGAAATTGGAACCATTTCCACCGAATACTGGAACAAGACAAGGATCCCCACTCTTGCCCCTCCTATTAAAATAATTTTGGATGTCCTGGCTAGAGCAATCAGAGAAGAGAAGGCGATCAGGGGTATCCAGATAGGAAAAGAACAAGTCAAGTTATCTCTCTTTGAAGATGACATGATTGTATACCTTGAAAACTCAAGAGAATCCACCAAAAACCTCCTGGCACTGTCTCAGGGTATAAAATGAATGAACAAAAGACAATCGCATTTCTATACACCAATAATAAACAAACAGAAACCCAAATAAAAAATACAATTCCATTTACAATAGCCACAAAAAAAAAAAAATGAAATACCTTGGCATCTTCTTAACCAGAGATGTAAAAGATATTTACAATGAAAACTACAAAACACTGCTCAAAGAAATCAAAGATGACACAAACAAGTGGGAAAATATTCCATGCTCATGGATTGGAAGAACCCAACACTGTTAAGATGTCCAATTTTCCTAAAGCAATCTACAGATTTAGTGTAATATCCATGAAATTACCAGCAACATTCTTCTCAGATCTAGAAAAAAACAATACAGGAATTCATATGGAAATATAAACAACCAAGAATAGCCAGAACAATACTCAGCAAAAAGAAACAAAGCAGGAGGTATCACACTCCCAGACTTTATGCTATACAGCTACAATAATCAAAACAACCTGGTATTGGTACAAGAACAGGCATACAGACCAATGGAATAGAATTGAGATCCCAGAAGCAAAACCTCAATCTCTCAACCAACTCATCTTTGACAAAGCCTCCACCACCCACCACTGGGGAGAGGTGAACCTATTCAGCAAACGGTGCTGGGAAAACTGGCTGACCACAAGCAGAAGATTGAAACAGGACCCCTACCTATCCCCATACACAAAAATTAACTCTAAGTGGATCACAGACCTAAATGTAAAACCTCAAACTGCAAGAACATTAGAAAATGCAGGAGACACTTTTATGGAAGTTAGAACTGGCAACCAATTCCTGATGAAAACCTGAAATGTCCATGCCATAAGAGATAAGATAGACAAGTGGGACCTCATTAAACTGACAAGTGGGACCTCATTAAACTGACAAGTTTCTCCAAAGCTAAAGAAGCCATCAAGAGAGTGGGGAGACAGCCCACAGACTGGGAAAAAATATCTGCCAACTCCATGTCTGACAAAGGCCTAACATCAGGGATCTACAAGGAACTCAAACGTGCTGAAAAGAAAAAAAAAAAAAGCCCCATTACAAAGTGGGCAAAAGATAGGAATAGACACTTCTCAAAAGAAGACATATGAGCAGCCAACAGACACATGAAAAAATGTTCAGCCTCACTAATCATCAAGGAAATGCTAATTAAAACTACACAGAGACACCACCTAACTCCTATCAGAATGGCCATCATCAATAACTCAAAATATAACAGATGCTGGAGAAGATGTGGTGAAAAGGGAGCATTTCTACACTGTTGGTGGGAGTGTATACTAGTTCATCGTCTGTGAAAAACAGTGTGGCGATTCCTAAAACTGCTAAAAATTGACCTTCCATATGATCCCACAATCTCCCTACTGGGAATATACCCAGAAGAACTCAGGTCACTCTATTAAAAAGATACCTGCAAATGTATGTTTATTGCAGCCTTGTTCACAATAGCAAGAACATGGAACTAACCGTGCTGCCCATCAAAAGAGGACTGGATAAAGAAAAATGTGGTACATATACACACGGAATATTACGCAGCCATAAAGAACAAATTCATGAACTCCGCCACAACGTGGATGGAATTAGAGCTCATAATACTGAGTGATCTCTCACAGAAACAAAGAGATGAGTATCACATGTTCTCACTCACAAGTGGACCTTGAACAACTACCATATTACTGTAGGAAAGGGATTGAAAGTAGCAGCAAACTGTGGGGGGGAATAGCTGGGACTGACGGTAGTCGATATCCACCTGGGGAAGGGGGGTCACACCTCATCAATAAGGGTACTTGTACAATGAACATTTGTATACCTAACCCTGAATTGCACCCCACAATTACAAAATAAAATTTTTTTTAAAAAAGTGGGCAAACTACACGCATAGATACTTCTTGGGAGACGTTTGAGTAGTCAACAGATACATGAAAAAATGCGCAGACTCATTAGTCATCAAAGAAATGTAAATTAAACCATATTGAGGTAACATCTTACTCCAGACAGGACAGCCATCCTCAATAACTAAAAAAGTAAACAAACCAAAAAACATTTGTTGGAAAGGATGCAGTGAAAATGGAATGCTGCTACTTTGTTGATGGGAGTGTAAACTAGTGCAACCTCTGTAGAAAACAGTGTGGTGATTTCTAAATATTGGTCTTCCATATGACCTAGCAATTCCCCTTCTGGGAATAAACATGGAGGAACTCAAATCATTTTATAAAAAAGATACCTGCACACACATGTTTATTTTAGCATTATTCACAATAGCAAAATCATGGAACCAACCATGCTGCCCAATGAAATCGAACTGTATTAAAAAAAAAAGGACATATACATGGTAGAATATTACAGAGTCATAAAGAAGGACACAATTATGAATTTTGCAGTAACTCTGGATGAATTTAGAGTCTATAAGACTCAGAGATCTCTCACAGAAACAAAGAACCCGAGTACCACATGTTCTCACTCATAAGCGGACCTTGAACAATTATCATAATACATAAGAAAGCGATTGGCAGTCACAGGACACAGCTGGGGCCTGGGGACAAATAACACCAGTAAGCTTACCCAATCTCAAACCAGGTGAAGCAGGAACCAGAGGGGTGCCCAAACATTGCCTGTTTGATGACCACCTATTCACCTAAGTCTGAATTTTACCCCACATCTTTAAAATTTAAAAAAGCAAAAACAAAGATTAATGGAAGAATAGAATAAATAAGTTTCTGCAAATCAATTCATAACTTGGTTGCAAATGAGTATCTTTTAAAAAAATGAACAAAAATTATAAAAAAGAGACCATTAAAGTGTCCCATATTTATTCAAGATATTATATTCATAAAAAAGAAAAAGCAAAATTCTAGGCTAAGATTGCTTCTCCGGTCAATTTATTCAATCATTTAAGAAAGAGACACCCTTACTGTTCCAAAGATTCTTTCTGGAAATACACGAAAAGTTAACACTCCACAACTTCCATTAAGATATAATAAACCTGATACCAAAATCACACAAAATATTATGATAAAAGAGTAAATGATGTCTCTCCTAAACATAGACAAGAAAAAAAACTTAACAAAATATTAGCAAATTGAATCCCTCAATATAGATATAAAAAAATCACTTTCTGACTAAGTGGGTGGTATCTGTCCTAGAAATGCAAGCTTGGTTTGACATTCAAATTCAATTTTTAAAAATTCCCTGTATCAGCACGCTAAAGAAACAGAAAATATATAAAATATTTCAAGATACATACAAACATATTTGAGACAATTCAACATACACTTTAAAAAAGGTAAAAAATATATATATAACGCTAATATTTTAGGAATAAAAAGCACTTTTTTACCTAATAAAGGACATCTTTAAACACAGATAGCTAATATTCTAATTAATGACTAAAAGATTAGAGTTTCCCTTTTATTTTTTTAATTTTTTACGTTTTTAAAATTTTTTTTGAGTCGGAGTCTCACTTGGTCGCCCAGACTGGAGTGCAGTGGCCACTCCCGGCCACCGCAGCCTCGACCTGCTGGGCTCCGGCGATCCTCCCGCCTCAGTCTTCCGAGTAGACGGAATTACAGGCACGTGCTACCACGCCCGGCTGATTTTTAGGTTTATTGTAGAGATGAGGTCTCGCCAAGTCGCCCAGGCGGGTCTCGAACCCGTGGGTTCAGGCCATTCACTCACCTCAGCCTCCCAAAGGCGCGGGATGACAGGCTGAGCCACCGAGCCTGCTTGAGTTTCCCCTTTAATAGCGAGAGCAAGAAAAGGATGTCTACTCTAACATTTTATTCAAAATAAAGTGGAAGTTCTAGCCAATGTAACAAGCAAGGAAAAGAATTAAAGAATTGTAGATTAAAAGGGAAAATTGAAAACTCCTTATTTGTAGATGACATAATTATATATGTAGAAAAACTTAAAGAATGTACAAAAGCATACTAGGATTAACAAAAAAATTATGCTATGCTGAAGCATATGTTAATACATGAAAATAAATTGTATTTCTGTGTGCTGGCAATAAAAAGGTTCAAATATAATTTACAATAAAATAAAAATAAAATTCATTTAAATAAATTTAATAAAAGATATGCAATAATTCCCATTGAAAACACTAATATATGGCTGAGGAAAATTAAAACATAAATAAATAAGAAGGTATATCATATTCATTAACCAACAGACCTAAAGTTATTAAGGTGTTAAGTCTCCAAATTGTATATAAATTCAATTTAGTTCCATTAAAAATTTCAGTAAATCTTGCATACAAATTAGCATGCTATTTCTAAAATTTATGCATTAATGCAAAGGATCTAGAATAGCCCAAAAATCTCAATAAAATTGCAAAGCTAAAGAACTTGTTCTAGGTGACTTTAAGACTTTATAATGCTACGATAATGAACGCTATGGCTTTTTATTTAATAAAGGGACACATAAGTTAATGAAAATAAGAAACAGATGAAAACATATATAGCCCAATAATGACTAGAGATATACACACGTGTGTGTGCACACCTGTACACATTCGTGATCTTTACCTGCTATACAAAAAATAGTAAGATAGATTGTAAACTTAAAAATAAAAGCTAATGCTACAAAACTTCTAGAAGAAAATGAGGGAAATATCTTTGCAATCTTGGGGTAGACAAATATATGCTAGGGAGGACACAAAGCAATAGCCCTATACAAAACAAAAATAACAAATTGGTTTTAAACTTAATCAAAATTTTAAAAATGGAAATAAACTGCTAGCAAAAGACACCCTTAGGCGAAAAAAGTGAGAGAAAATATTTGTAACTCATACAACTGACAAAGGGTTTACATTGAAAACTTTTTTTTTTTTTTTAACTCCTGCAATGTTGCCGGGCTCGGTGGCTCAGCCTGTAATGCCGCACCTTTGGGAGGCTGAGGTGAGTGGATTGACTGAGCCCGCGGGTTTGAGACCCGCCTGGGCAGCAAGACCTCATCTCTACAATAAATCAAAAAATCAGCCGGGCATGGTAGCGCGTGCCTGTAGTTCTGGCTACTCGGAAGGCTGAGGAGGAAGGATCGCCGGAGCCCGGCAGGTCGAGGCTGCGGTGGTCGGGAGCGGCCACTGCACTCCAGTCTGGGCGACGGAGTGAGACTCCAACTCAAAAAAATTAAAAAAATAATTTAAAAAAACTCCTGCAATGTAATAGTAAAAAGACATACCAATAGGAAAATAGAAACGTGATTTGAACACACATTTTCCAAAATAAAATAGCAGGTGACCAATAATCACACCATAAAATAACCACTGCTAGTCATCTGGAAAATGAAATTAAAGCTACGATAATTTTTCACTATGCATTCATAGAATGACTGGAAAAAAATTTTGACATTCAAATATTGGAAGGAATGTAGGGTCATCAGGACTTGCATATATTGCTGTGGTGGACATTAAGAGGTATTGAAAAATATGCCGACTTTGATGCAGGTCAGCAATATGGTAGAACCGGAGCCCCAGAACTGACTCCACCAAAAAGACACCAATTTCGCAACACTATATAGTCTCGAAAACTTTACTGATATTCCAATAACCAGTCAATAAATTACCCAAGGTAAGCTCAAAGCCAAGAACAGTCACAATTAAATTGTTAAGAAAGCTACTTCATCTCATTCATAACAGCCTTCTCCCAGACTGGCACAATTTTGTGTGACTAGAAGTAAATGTCCAACTTGTGGCAATTCTTAGGTGGAAAGGAAAAGAGAAAAATGTGCACCCAAGATTGTGATTTTTTGCAAACAAGGGTCTAGCATCTGTGTCACTTGACTAGGTACATGGATAAAGTAGATATTTTGGATGTCTGCGGTTAAGGCGAACATTGGCGCAGCTGGTTGCAGCAACAGAGAATCTACATTTCTGCAGTCAGACAACAGAGAAAAGAAATACAATCTTCTGGAAAAGAAACTAGCAAACCTCTCTAATTGGGATATTGTGTGCACACGTCAAGGGGGAAAAAAACATCTCCAGAAAATGTTTGGAAGACCTTTTATCTGGGCTGTTTGGTGAAGTTCTTTCCCTGTGTGAAATGAATTTTAAAAAGACTAAGAGACCTGGCTGAATTTTTTTTTTTTTTTTGAAACATACAAGTCCCAGTCAAAAAATGCAAAGCATATGAAACAACATTGAAACAAAATAAATTACCAGAAATCAACTGGAAAACATGGAGATCTGTAAATAATCTTTAAAAATTGAAAGATGGCTCCGCCTATAATCCCAGGACTTTGGAAGGTTGAGGTGAGTGGATTGCCTGAGTCCAAGGTTCGAAACCCGCCCAGGCAACTTGGCGAGACCTCATCTCTACAATAAATCAAAAATTAGCCGGGCGTGTTAGCACATGTTTGTAGTTCCAGCTACTTGGAAGGCTGAGGCAGAAGGATTGCCGGAGCCCAGGGTGTCGAGGCTGTGGTGACTGGGAGCGTGCCACTGTACTCCAGTCTGGGCGACAGAGTGAGACTCCAATTCAAAAAAGAAAAAGAAAATTGAAAGATAATCATCATAAAGGGTCTCAATGTGTTTTTATAAAGCACAGATATACAGCTAAATTTTAAAAAAGATACATGAACAAAATTAAAATATTAACATATAGAAAATGTTTTTAAAAAATACAGAAATCCTGGAGCTGAAAGATGCCATAATAAATTAAAATGTTCACTAGATGGGTTCAACAGAAAATTTTATCAAACAGGGGAAAGAATAAATGAACTGAAATGCATGACATCCGAAATCATTGAACTAGAAAAGCAAAAAGAAATTTGACTAAGGAAAGGTGAAGAAAACCTAAGGGATTTATGTGACAACAACCAGCAGACGAAAGACACACATTATGGAAATTCCATAAAAAGGGAAAGAAGGGCAGAAAGCTTATTTAAAGAAATAATGTTCACAAACGTCTTAAATCTGAGGAAGAAAATGTACACACTATTCAAGAGACTCAAAGATCTCCAACTAGGATGACCATAAAAAGGTCTATATATACTGAAACCCATACTGTCAAAAGTCACAGGCAAATAGATAATCTTGAA
>NW_007014950.1:11359-12568 GCF_000164805.1 Carlito syrichta
TTCCCTGTAAGGTATTTTTTTTAAAAGGTTGTATTACATTCACTGGATGGTTTCGTTATAGGGCAGTGATCAGTGGTATGCTGGAATTATATACTCTGAACTTTTTCACTTTCATAATATGATATAGTAGGGGAGGGAGTAAGTCATAGGTAAAAGACATGCTATACCTGTGTCATAATGACAGAAATAGTGAGGAGGCATTAAAGATAGCATTTTATAAAGCACTTCTTATTATTAAGAAAGGTCTATAAGAAGACCAATTCAGTGATTCTAAAGTTACCAGCTAATAGATAATAATCAATGTAGCAAGTAAACAAAGCTTGTGGCAAGTTAGGTAATGGTGAAGGGGAGGGGGGGAGAGAGAGAGACAGAACTCCTATAGATCATCAAGAGATTTCACAGCAGAAATATTACAGAAAAGAAGGGAGTGGGTTAATATATTCAAAGTGCTAAAATAAAAAAAAAAAATTCTGCCAGTCTAGACTACAGTATTCAGTAAAACTGTCCAACCAATATAAAAGAGAAATAAAGATCTTCTTCAATAATCAAAAGCTATGGGAATTCATCACCACTGGACCCGCTTTACAAAAATGCTGAAGAAATTTCTTCAAGTTGAAATAAATGAATATCAGATAGTAACAGAAATGTATATGAAAAAATAAAGTTATCTGATAAAGGTAAATATGTATACAAACTCAGACTCTTGTAACGCTTCAATGGCAGCATGTTAATCATTTTATTCTGGTATAGAATTTAAAAGTGAGAAAAATAACTATACAGTTGTCCTTCAATATCCATGGGAAATCATTTCCAGGACTCCCTGCAGGCACCAAACTATACATGCTCAAGTCACTGATATAAAATGGCATAGAATTTGCATACAACATATGCACATCCTCCTTAAATAAGCTCTAGCTTACTTATAATACCTATTAAAATGCAAATGATATGTCAATAGATGTTATGTCCTATTGTTTATTAGTATTATTGTATTTTTACTTTTTTTTTTTTTGAGTTGGAGTCTCACTCTGTCGCCCAGACTGGAGTGCAGTGGCCGCTCCCGGCCACCACAGCCTCGACCTGCTGGGCTCCGGCGATCCTTCCGCCTCAGCCTTCCAAGTAGCCGGAATTACAGGCATGCGCTACCACGCCCGGCTGATTTTTTGATTTATTGTAGAGATGAGGTCTTCACTACCCAGGCGGGTCTCG
>NW_007014950.1:12588-27686 GCF_000164805.1 Carlito syrichta
GGGCTCAGGCAATCCACTCACCTCAGCCTCCCAAAGGCGCGGGATTACAAGCTGAGCCACTGAGCCTGGCTGTATTTTTACTTTTTATTATTAAATAATTTGATCTACAGTAGGTTAAATCCACCGATGCAAAATCCACTTATATATAAGGCTCCCCTATAAAACTGTTAAAGCATATAAAATAAAAAAAATTGTATGTTGTTGGTTTAAAACAGATTGTTGAAAAATAGTGAATAGCATTTAGTAAAGTATATTAAATTAAATTATGACTGTCTCTTGCTTAGATGATATTTTAAGTAGGAAATAATTTTAGAAGTATATGTGTCTATTAAAAGTAGGCAAGAGAGAATTGATAACAGCAAGATAGTAGACCTCATTTCCCTACAGAGACACTGACTTAAAATTAAAAAACGATTATTGGGAGGAGGAGCTGTAAAGGAGGAAAAAATCTTTATATGTGACTAAGTTCTTATCAGTTTAAGTTAGATTGTTATACTATGGTTTTTGTAATACCTATGGTAACCACACAAAAGATGTAAACTATGCACAAAATAAAATAGTAAAAGAATCGAAGCATGTCATTACAAAAAAAAAAAAAAGGAAACTGAAATGAAGGTAGGGAAAGAAGAAGAGTGACAAAATAATTACTAGACACACATAAAGCAACAAAATGACAGTAGCAAAGGCTTTTCTATCAGTAAGTATTTAAGTATAAATGGATTAAACTTCCAAACAAAAGGCACTTAGTAATTGAAAGGATTAAAACAATGTTCAGCTGCGGGCATTCCTTATTTTATTGCTCTCTGGTTGGTTACATTTTTTTTTTTTTAACCAGTGGTGGGTTTGTGACAACCCTGCATCTGGCAAGTCTACGAGATGTGTTTATTAACAGTTTGTGTTCATTGTGCCCATATAAGACAAGAAACGTAGTAAATGTTGTGTGTGTTCTAATTGCCCAACCGACTGTTTCTTTGTCTTCCGCTCTCTCTTTAGGCCTTCATAGTCCCAAAAATTAGGTTTGACCTTTAAGTCTAAACTGAAATTTGGTCAATGAATAATCCTGCATGTGCCTCTAAGTGTTCAAGTGAAAGAAAGGGTTTTGTAAGTGTCTCAATTTAAATCACAGGCTAGAAGAATTAAGTTTAGCGATGAAGGCATATTGAAACTTTGTTTCTTTGATAAATCACTGAGTATGTTTATATACCTAACCCTGAAATGTACCCCACATCTTTATAATAAAAATTTAAAAAAAAAAAAAGATAAACTGAAAACGTAGAACCTTGTGCCAGTTAGGCAAGTTGTGAATGCAAAGAAAAAGTTATTGAAGTTAAAAATTCCAGTGACAACATGAATATTTAAACAAAATGATCTTATTGTTGATAGGGAGAAAATTTTAGTGGTCCAGCTATCAATTCAAACTAGTTACAACATTCCCTTAAGCTGAAACCTCATCCAGAACCATGCCCTAACCCTCTCAATTCTATAAAGGCTGAGAGGTAAGAAAGCCACAGAAGAAAAATTTGAAATCATCAAATGTTGGTTCATGAGATTCAAGGAAAGAAGCTGTAGCTATAACATAAAAGTACAAGGTGAAGCAACAAGTGCTGATGCAGAAACTGAGCAAGGTATCTAGGAGAACTAACTGCTATTATTCATGAAGGTAGATACAGCAAACAACAGATATTCAATGTAGACAAAACAGCCTCCTGTTAGAAAAACATGTCTTCTTGGACTCGAGAGAAGTCAATGCCTAGATTCAAAGAACAAGTTGACCTCTTGCTAAGGGCTAATGCAGCTGATGACTTTAAGTTAAAGCCAATACTCACCATTTTTAAAATCCTAGAGCCCTTAAGAGTTATGCTAAATATACTTAACATGTTCTCTGTAAATGGAAAAACAAAGCCTGGGTGATAGCACATCTGTTTACAACATGGCTTAATGAATAATTGATGCCCACCATTGAGATGTACTGTACACACACACACACACACACACACACACACACACACACACACACAATTCGTTTCAAAGTATTACTGCTCATTGACAATGCACCTGGTCACCTAAGAGCTCTACTAGAGATGCATAAGGAGATTAATGTTGCTTTCATGCCTGATGACCCAATATCCATTCTTCAGCTCATGGATCAAGGAATAATTTCAACCCTCAAGTCTTGGTATTTAAGAAATACATTTTGAAAAACTAAAACGGCCATAGACAATAATTCCTCAGATGAATTTGAGCAAAGTCAATTGAAAAACTTCTAGAAGGGACTCATCATTCTAGATACCATTAAGAATATTCACAATCCATGAGAGGAGGTCAAAATATCAAAATTAACAAGCATTTGGAAGATATTAATTCCAGTTCTTATGGATGATTTTCAAAGGTTCAAGACTTCATGGAAAAAGTAAGCGAGTATGAGATAGAAATAGCAAGTGAATTAGAATTAGGAGTGGAGCTTGAAGTTGTGTCTGAATTGCTGCATTCTCCTGATAAACCTTGAATACATCAGAAGATGCTTTCTATGAAGAGCGAAGCAAGTGGTTTCTTGAGATGGTAACTACTCTTCATGAAGATGCTGTTATCCAAATGACAACTAAAAATTTAGAAGAGTACATAAATTTAGTTGGTAAGACAGCTGCCGTCTTTGAGAAGATTGAATCGAATATTGAAAGAAGTTTTAACATGGGTAAAATGCTATCGGACAGCACTGCATGCTATAGAGAAATTTTCACAAATGGAAGAGTCAATAGATATGGCAAACATAATTGTTTCTTTATTTTAAGCAATTAACATAGCCACTCCAAACTCCAGCAATGACCACCCTGATGAGTCAGCAGCTATTAGCACTGAAGCAAGAGCTCCCACCAACTAAAAGATTACAACTCCAAGAAGTCTCAGATGACCTTTAACATTTATTAGTAATAATGTATGTTTAATTATGGTGGAAACATCGTGTTTTAAGACATAAAGCTATGACATGACTAACAGACTGAAGTATAGTATAAACATAATTTTATATGTGATGAGAGACTAAATAATTTGTGTAATTCATTTTATTTTTATATTCACTTTATTGTACTGGTCTGGAACTGAATCAGTAATATCTTCAAGATATACTTGTGTATGCTGTCTATCAAAGACCCACTTTAGATGTAAGAACAAACATAGGATGAAAGTATTCCATGCAAATGACAACCAAAAGAGAAGAGGGGGCCATATTTATATCTGATGTAATAGATTTTATTTAAAAACTGTTCACAAATTTTTTTTATAATATTGAAGTGTCAATTTACTATGAAGGTATAAAAATTATAAGTATATATGCACCTGACAGCAAAGCACTGACATATATGAAACAAATATAGACAGAATTAAAGGGAGATACAGATAGTAACAAAATAACAGTAGGGAATTTAATTCCTCAATAGTCAATGTTTTTAGAGCAAATGAGAAGAAACATAAGGAAGCAGAAAACTTGGGTAACATTGTAGACAAATTTAACTTAAAACATACAAAACACCACACCCAATAATAGAAAAATGCACATTCTTCTTATGTGCACACAAAATATTCTCCCTAATAATTCACATTGGATCACAAACAAGCCTTACCAAATTTAAGAAGATTGAAATCATACCACATGTCTTTTCCGATGCAGTGGAATGAAATTAGAAATCAATGAGGTAATTGGAAAATTTACAAATATGTGTAAATTAAACAAAAAACTTTTAAGCAATGAATAAGTCAAAGAAGAAATCATAAGGGCATTTTAAAAAACATCTGAGACAACTGAAAATGAAGCATAAAATACTAAACCTCAGAAGTTGTAGGAAAAGTATTACTAAGAAAGTTTTATCCTACGCAGTTGTATTTTAAAGCACTATGTTTAAAAACACCTCAAATTAATTACTTGACTATACTCCTCAAAAAACTGGAAAAAAAGAACAAATGTAAGCAGAAGGAAGGAAATAAGAAATATTAGAAGAGAAATCAAGCAAATGGAAAATAGAAAAAGTATAGAAATTAACTAACTGTGAATTGAAGCCCCATGTCATTAAAATAACATTTTTTTAAAAAGATATCAACTAACCTAAGTGTTGGTTTATTAAAAAAGATCAACAATATTGACAAAACCCTGACTAGACTAAATAAAAAAGAGAAAAAGACAAATAAAAATAAAAATGAATGAGTAGACACTACAACTGATGCCACAAAACAAAACAAAGCAAAAAAGATCATAAACAACCAATATAGATAACTGCATGCCAACAAACTGGAAAAAGAATAAGCTTCTAGAAATATACAATATATCCATACTTAACCATTAAGAAATTTTTTAAAAATGTGAACAGACGTATAACTAGTAAGGAGATTAAGTCACTAATCAAAGAACTCTCAAATAAGGAAAGTCCACAACCAGATGGTTTTGTTGGAGAACTCTACCAAACATATAAAGAAAAATTAACATAAGTCTTTCTCAAACTATTCCAAAAAATTTTAAGAGGAGGGAACACTTCCAGACTTAAAGTCAGCATTACCCTGACACCAACATCAGACAAAGAAACTACAAAAACATAAACAGTAACACAAAACTACAGACCAATATCCCTGAAGAATATTAATGCAATACTCTCAACAAAATACTAGAAAACTGAATTCAGCAAAACATTAAAAAGATTATACACCATGACAAAGCGTGATTTATTTTTGAAATTCAAGTATGGCGGAAGGGCAATATGGAGATGGATCTGGTGGAAGTGTGAGGATCTCTGCATGGGTGAGTGCACGTAAGGACTAATCTGTGTCTGTGTGTGTAAGTGGGTGAGAAAATGTTCAACTGAGGGGAGACACGACAAGCACCCAGGCCCCCTTCAGAAATGGCTGCAATTTGCTTCTGCTGAGAGTTTGACGCCTGCCTTACACAGAAAGATCCACCATTCTCAGGGCATCACTTGAGAAAAGGCAGAAGAGCTCAGCTACCACTTGACACCTGGCACCTGGCCCACACCACCACCTGTGGCAACAGGTCAAGACACTGGCAGCAGGGACCATGGAGAAAGTACAGGGAGGAAATCTGGAGCTGAGTCCCACCAGAGGAGAAAACACTGACCACTACCGATTTTTCTCTGTCCCAGGATTGGGCAGAGGCCAGCTTTAGTTTGCCCAATTCTGAGCAGCCTGCATCCGTAGATCGAGGGGTGATAGCCACACTTTTCTGAGATGGACTATCGCTTGTCCAGAGAGGGTACTCAAAGTGAAAAATACCAGAGGGTTAGATACCCCAACCCTACACTGGATCAAATACAGATGCATGCAATTGGAGCAGGAGACCTAGCAGCAGAGGAGTTGGAAACGTTTCTCTGGAAGAACTGCTGGAGTGACTGCTGACCCCCCACCACAGTGTCTGGCTAAATGCTAGCAACAAGGACTGTGGAGGGAGCACAGCAAGGGA
This sequence comes from Carlito syrichta, assembly GCF_000164805.1. Taxonomy (NCBI): domain Eukaryota; kingdom Metazoa; phylum Chordata; class Mammalia; order Primates; family Tarsiidae; genus Carlito; species Carlito syrichta. The sequence continues at coordinate 18,047 of NW_007014950.1, forward strand.
GCCTGAGGCAGAGAGTCCAGAGGAAGCAGCAGGAAGAGGCCACCTTGAGCCTGGAATGGGCTCCAGAGCCTTGTAATCAGGTCCTGAGATCCAGAGACTGTGGTAACTGCTGGGGAGACAGCTATTGGCCATCTGTGGTAGAAACAGCAGCCAGCAGATACTCTGAACAGACTCTCTAAGGTCTGGGCAGAGAAGTGCTCCAGGACGACCTCTGCAGAACAGCATCTTGAGACCAGGAGTTGATGTCTGTGTTGTGTTGGGTCTGCTCTTTGCAACCTCAGAGAACATTGCCCCCGGTGTGCAAGACCTGGTGGGTAATGGGTGATCCACGCTCTGCCTTGAGCCAGCTGCTGGGAAATAGGTGCAGACAGTGGAACCGACCAAAAAGGAGGCTGGTGAGAGCCTAGTTGACTACCCCCACCCCTAGCAACAAGCAAAAGGGATTGGGAAGGCAGGGCAGAGAGAGGAGGCTCCATTCCTCTTACCACAAACGGGATGCCCTGGGAGCTGTGACCACATTGGGAGAGGAAGGAAGGGGGTGAGATCCTGAGAGATGATGTGTCAAGTTATTTCAGTCCCCTTCCCTCATGTGAGCATGCACTGGCTACCAATTGCAGACAACAGAGGGTTAATGTTCTAATATCTTAAGTTCCAACAGTGAATAGGGACCCTGCAGTCACAGAACCCCAGAACCCATCACAAGAGGGTGCCCTTTGTCAAAGAGGCATACTAAAGCTGAGAACTCCTTATCAAAGGGCTTTTTGGGGGTGAGGGGGGTATTGGTTTGTTTGTTTGGTTATTTTGTTTGGTTGCTTTGTTTGTTGGCTGCTTTTCTCTTTTCCTGACCCTTTCTCCATTTTTTTCTCCGATTTTTAAAATATTGTTTTCCTTGTTTTTCTCTTTCTCCTCCTTTCCCTTTTCCCCCTCCTTCTTCCCTTTTTTCCCCCTCTTATATCCTGCCTTCAACTCAGGGGCTATGTAAGCATTTGGACTGTAAGGTCATATTGTGCAGAGATGAAACTGGAGTCTCAGCTGGCCTATTCACCAGATAACAAACATTATGACCTACCAATAGGTTCTGATTCCTTGCAGCTCCTCTCCCACACCCTAGTAACTTCTCAAAATTATAAAGAGACAGAAAAATGCCCCACTCCCAGCCCTACTTCATGACTGAACAAACCTGGAGCTCCAGCTCAAGGAAGAATGAAAGGTAGAGCAAATATCAGAAGTGACTGCTTCTCCATATTCCACTGAGCAAGAGGATTAAAGCAGAAGATAAGAGAACAGCTACAAACTTTTTTTTTAAATGGAAAACCACTGGTAACCCAGGAAAGAGTCAGTGCAAGAAAAACCCAGCTGGTAATCCAGGAAACAGTCAGTGAAAGAAAAACCCAGCTACTGTGGCACAAATAATGCTATTTCTGAGAATGACAGTACCCAGAAGGTACTTATGAAGATCAGAGAATCATTGGATAGAATTAATATAAGTAAAAAAATGCAAGGGTTAAAGCTAAATGAAATTTCAACAAAGGTGGACAGACACAAGAAAGCATACTTATAAATAACATAAAGAACTACATCCAAGAAATAAATAACAAACTAACAAGCATAGAAAGCAGAAATGACCAAGCAGAAGAAAGAATCTCAGAACTGCAAGATGAAAATATGGAATTAATCTAATTTATTAAAAATATAGAAAAAAACTTAGGAAGAAAGAACAAACTCTCCAAGATATGTGTGATTTTATCAATAAACCAAATCTACAACTGATTGGAATGACTAAAATTGAGAAAAAACAGAAAGCACCTTGGAACAAACATTCCATGAGGTTATTCAAGAATACAGCAATTGAAATAGATTAGAATACCTACCAGGGGATACCAAACAGAATTACTGCAGACTTATTTGCAGAAACACTACAGGTCAGAAGGAAATTGATTCCAATCTTTAATGTCCTCAAAGAAAAACAATTTCAATAAAAAGATTCCTACCTAGCCAAGCTAAGATTCATCAGCAATGAAGAATTAAAATATTTCACAGATATCCGGTCCCTAAGAGAATATGTTGCTTCCAAACCAGCTCTACAGGAGCTGCTTAAAAAGGTGCTATGCACAGAAGAAAAAGGAAACAAAAGAAAGACCATATGTTTCACAAGATCACAAATAAGCACAGAAGCAGTGGAACACACAGTGTAACTGCAAAAATGAAAATACACACATATGAACACAAAAGCTGAACAAAAACAAAACAGCCTTTCAGGAACATTATGACAGGGACACACTCTTCCATTTTAACAGTCAGCCTGAAGATGAATAGGCTAAATGAACCACTGAAAAGACACAGAATGACAAACTGGATAAAAACACACGACCCAGTAATTTGCTACCTCCAGGAAACTCATCTCACCACAAAGGGCACCCACAAACTCAAAGTTAGAGGCTGGAAAACAAACTGCCAGGTGAATGGATCAAAAAAGAAGGCAGGAATTGTGATTCTAATATCAGACAAAACAACCTTTACACTATTAAAAATGTAAAAAAAATATGGAAGGGCATGACATAATGATAAAAGTTTTGATCCATCAACTAGGAATATCCATTCTAAACATATATTCACCCAACACAGAAATACCAGCTTTTATAATGCATCTACTAACTAAAAAAAGGTATTTACTTTAACATTATCATAGCTGGGGACTTAAATACCCCATTAACAACCCTAGATAGATCGTCAAGGCAACAAAATCAACAATGAGATTCAGAACCTCAAACTTACATTTGACTATATGGATGTAATAGACACCTACAGAATACTCCATCCAACAACCATGGAATATACATTCTACTCATCACCATATGGAATGTACTTAAGATCAACAACATTCTTGGCCATAAATCAACATAAACAAATTTCACAAGATTGAAATACCACCATGCACCTTCTCAGACCACAGTGGCAAACAAATAAATATCACCAACAACAAAATTCTCCCCAAACCCACAAAGACATGGAAACTAAACAACAGGATACTGAACAACTCCTGGATCGACACAGAAATCAAAACAGAAATAAAAAAATTCCTGGAAACAAATGAAAGTAAATAAACAGCTTACCAAAATCTCTGGAATGCTATGTAAACAGTACTAAGAGAGGAATTATATCTCTATGAACACACATAAAGAAAATAGAAAGAGAACAATTTAATAGTCTACAAATTCACCTAAGGGTGTTGGAAAAGCAAGACCACCAACACCCTAACTTTAGCAGAAGAATCCAGATCACCAAAGATAAAAAAGTTCAAATGCAGGACATAGATGACAAAAGTACCATGGGACAAAAATCAATGAAACAAGAAGGTGGTTATTTGAAAAGATAAGCAAAATTGATGAATCCCTAGCCAGAATGACCAAGAAAAAGAGGAAAAAATCCCAAATAAACACAATCAGAAATGCAAAAGATCAAGTCTCAACTGATCCCAAAGAAATACAAAAGATTATCAGAGATTACTATGCACACCTGTATGAGAACAAACTCAATAACCTAAATGAAATGGAGGACTTCCTGACATCACACAATCTACCAAGGCTGAAACAAGAAGAAATTGAAATCCTAAATAGAACAATAACAACCCAGAAATTGACTTTGTCATAAGAAAATTACCTACTTTAAAAAGTCCCTAACTAGATGATTTTCCAGCAGAAATCTATAAAACATACAAGGAGGAGCAGATACAAATCCTATTGAAAGAATTTTGTGCAATCTAGAAAGATGGAACTCTCCTCAAATCATTTTATGAACCTACCATCACACTGATACCCAAACCGGGTAAGGATCCAACCAAGGTAGAAAACTATAGGCTAATATCCCTGATGAACATAAACACAAAAATTCTAAACAAGATTCTAGCAAATTGGATCCTACAACACATCTCAAAAATCAGTCACCATCACCAAGTAGGTTTCACTGCCAGGATGCAGAACTGGTTCAACATCTGCATGACCATAAATGTAATTAAATACATCAACAGATATAAAAACAAGAACCTCATGAGTATATCATTAGATGGAGAAAAACTTTTGATAAAATCCAGCATTGCTTCTTTATAAAAACCCTTGAACATCTAGGCATAAAGGGAACATACATCAAAATAGTAAGAGCCACCTATGATAAACCCACAGTCAGCATATTTTTAGATGAACAGAAATTGGTAGCATTTCCCCTGAAAACAAGACAAGGCTGCCCACTCTCATTCCTTCTTTTCAACATAGTGGTGGAAGTCCTAGCTAGAGCAATCAGACAAGAGACGGAAATCAGGGGTATCCAAATAGGAAAAGAGGAGGTCAACTTATGCCTCTTTGCTAATCCTATACCTCAAAACCCCAAGAGAATCTGTCAAAAACCTCCTTGACTAACAAAGGTCCTTGGCAAAGTCTCAGGGTACAAAATAAACATACAAAAGACATTTGCATGTTTCTACACCAGCAACAAGTAGACAGAGAACCAAATACAAAACACAATCCTATTAATAATAACCACAAAAAAATGAAAAACCTCGACATCTTCCTAACCAGAGAAGTGAAAGATATTTACAACAAAAACTACAAAGTACTGCTCAAAGAAATCAAAGACAACACAAGCAAATGGAAAAATATTCCATGCTCATGGATTGAAAGAATCAACATTGTTAAGATGTCCATCCTACCAAAGACAATCTACAGATTCAATGAAATAACCGTTAAATTACCAGCATCCTTCTTCTCAAACCTGGAGACAACACAGATATTCATATGGAAACATAAATGACCATGAATAGCCAAAACAATCCTCAGCAAAAGAATCAAAATGGAATGTATCACACTTCCAGACTTTAAACTCTATGATAAAGCCACAGTCATCAAAACAACAAGGTATTGGTACAAGAACAGTCATATAAACCCATGGAACAGGATAGAGATTTGGAAGAAAACCATATTTTTTCAACCATCTCATCTTCAACAAAACTTCCATCAACAACCAATGGGGAAAGTAGAAACTATTCAGTAAATGGTGCTGAGAAAACGTTAAGATGGCAAATTTTATGCTTTGCGTTATTTACCACAATAAAAAAAAAAACCCACTATGTAAATAAATTCAACAATTTGTTGACAAATTAATTATATATCTATCTAGTCATTCAACAATTCTATTCCTAAATATTAACTAGTGAAATAAAGTTATAAAACTGCCAAATCATTTATAAGAATGTTTATAGGAACATTTTTTTTTTTTTTTTGAGTTGGAGTCTCACTCTGTCTCCCAGACTGGAATGCAGTGGCCGCTCCCGGCCACCGCAGTCTCGCCTGCTGGGCTCCAGCGATCCTTCCACCTCAGCCTTCCAAGTAGCTGGAACTACAGGCGCATGCTACCACGCCCGGCTAATTTTTTGATTTATTGTAGAGATGAGGTCTCGCTGCCCAGGCGGGTCTCGAACCCGCGGGCTCAGGCAATCCACTCACCTCAGCCTCCCAAAGGCGCGGGATTACAGGCTGAGCCACCGAGCCCGGCTTGGAACTTCTTTTTATAACAGCAAAATACTGGAAACAGCTCTGGTATCAACAACAAGATAATGTCTTAATAAAAACATGTTCATACAATGGAATATTAGGCAGTGATATAAATGAAAAAAGTTATACAGCACAGGTGAAAGTGGAGGCAATTATTCATGAGTGAATCCAGACATAAAAAATTAGATACAGTATAATTCCATTCTAAAAAGTTCTAGAAGAGGCAAAGTACTATATGATGATGAGAAATAAAGCCAGTGGTTGTCTCTGGAGCTGTTACTTACAGGGAAGGGACAATTATCTTCTGACTGAATAAAGTGTGATTTAAGCAAATATGTGCCTTTTCAGAACTGATCCAACTGTGCACTTAAGATCTTTGCATTTAACTGCATGCAAATTATGCATTGGTAAAAAAATTATATATATTATTCTTTCATTTTTTTTAGCAACAGTATTAGTTAATATACCTGTCATTTCAGAAGAACATAACAAGGAAATAAAATTGATAAAGAACTTTTTAAGTAGCTCTATGTAAATTAGTACATTTCCACAAAATCAAACACTTTTTTTTAATCCTCCTACTCTCATCAGGACACCATAAAGGCACATCCTTGTTTAGCAAAATCAAACCAAAATATAAAAATTTCTGGCTAGAGAAAACATATTCACCAAATATTCTGATAAAATGTAATAGATATTTATAAAGCATACATGATACTTGAGTTGATGCTCATTTTTAAACAAATAATACTTATTCAATTATAAGTTGGAAAAGAAATGTAATATAATGAATACATTCTGCAACAAACATAGCATATTTTCCTTTTTCATAAAGGTTAGTAGAATACTTTGCAATATAGAAATGTTGATATTCAGGCAGAAATTCCAACTTCTATTAAGAAAACCAGCAATTAGTAGTTAAATGTAAATATAACGCTGCAAACACTGTATCCATTCTTCATAAATGCTTACATGCACAATCTTCATTCAATGGAAGTTTGAGGAAAGCAGGTGCTCTTTTTAAAAATGACACGGTTAGGGTCACTTCTTCACCAGCATTCCGAAGAACCTGAACCTAAAAGTGAAAAGAATACAAGTGTCATTTTGTTTATCATATTTATATTATTGCGAAGCCTTGAATTTATCTGTTGTCTTTTCCACCTTCTATTTTTCCCTAGTGGTCAGAAACATTTTATAAAAGATAGAGTGGATTAATTAACATTGCAGGAATACAACTTTCAATGTGACTCTCTTCTCACTCTTCTGTGGTCTTTTGCTCACACACAATGTGCACCTTACATTCATATTTGCTGAGGTCTTCCTGAGTTTATATGGTCTATATTAGACAATATGAAAGATCAAGAAGTCTACAAAATGACAGATATAACCCTCAAGCCACAGTATTTATTAATAAATATTTATTGAACATCTATTATGCACCATGAAATAGGCTAAGCTTTGAAGTATCTATTCTGCAGCATAAAATGAATTAAGAGTTAAAAAAATTCTAAAAGGAAAAAAAAAAACCTGATTCTTCTTCAAATATTGACCACAGTGTTAACTCATATTAAATGAAATTGATCCAGTTCACTCAAATCCTTCCTCACGAAATAAACAGGCATGACTGTCCTATTTTATAATTAATGTTTCCTTTTTCCTTCCCTGCAAATCTGTTATTATCAATAACAGGAGTTATTATATAATGGTGAAGTCTCCTATAAATTATTCTCAACACTTTTTGAAATATAGTCTAGTTTTGCCAGTTAAAATAATGTCAGTTTCTCCAAAACTCATTCAAGAAAAATATAAGCAACATGAAACTTTAACTTCTAAATACAAATTCAAAGAAGCCCCAAAAGTTAGCAAATTATTTATAGCAAACTTCCTTGGAAAAGATATAAATAAGTTTATAATTTAAACTACCACAAAAACCAAGGAAATAATTAAAAACAACTAGTCAAGAAGCAATAATAAATACGGAAATATGACTTCTTATACAGAAAATGTGTAGAGACATTGCTCAACCTCAAATCATTAAAGAAGTGGCTACAGCAAAACAATTTAGAATGACTTCTGATCCTGAGAAGATGGCACTCTTCCTTCTCCTCCCCAGTAAGTACAGTATAAACACTGAAAAAAAAAACCAAACAAACCCAAAACTCAAGAGACAACCAAAAGAGAACTCTGAGAGGTAAAAGAAAACAAAAAAAGGAGAACTGATCAGGTGTCTTAGGATTGCAGGAAAAGCACAGACGCAAGCAAGATGTCTTCTCTGCTCCTATCACACAGAGGAACACCAACCGGTCTGGCACTTTCTGACATGCAAAATAAAAATAGAAGGCAATCTAACTAGGCCCCTACTGCCTCTGAACTGAATTGAGCGAGGGTCTCATAATCCTGGGCAAGTGCACAAAAACCAATGAAAGAGACCTTGGGGACAATAGACAGCAAGCTGAATTCTTCCTCCTCCCTCCCCACAACTCCCTCCACCCCCCAAAAAGGGCAACCCTGTTTCAACATCCTATCGTCCTGCTTTCTCCACAGGCAAGGGTTAACCCCCCTAATGAGCACTAACCTAGAGATGCTCTTCTTCCCTACTAGAGAAACATCCCTCGACCTAATTTGTGGCAACAGACGGTCCAGTCTGGGAAACTCTTTCCATCTTTCTAACAACACCAGGAGGAAACAACGAGTGTCACAGTGCCACAAGACCAAAGGAGCACCAACCAGGCCTAAAACATATATTGCAAATGGAACACTGGCCCACAACCCTGTATGGCAAACAGTACATTTCCTCTTTAAAAAAAAACTCTTAAATAAGAGCCAGACGTAATGATCAGGATACAATAAAAATTACATGGCGTGTAAGAACCAGAAAAGGCACAATTTTAAAAAGATAGCCAAACAACAGCAATGAGACTAATGGGCTAATCACATAATGGAATTTTTTGACAAGAACTGTGAAACAAGAACTGTTTCAACAAGAAATTAAAAATTTTGTTATACTTAATGAGAAATTATGAAATTTCAGCAAGTAAATAAGTTATAAAAACTCCAAATAGAAAGTATAGAAGTAAAAAATTCAATAACATAAATCAAAGATACTTTCTGCATTAGCTCAATAACATAATGGAAATAATAGAAGGTAGAATTAATGAAAACGAGGGAAAAAACAACAGAATTCACTCACTCGAAACAATATAGAAGATAGTTAAAAATTTTTAAATGCTTCAGTACCTGAAGGATAAGAACAAAATATTGAAAGTTCATATCTTCTGAATCCCAAAGGAAAGGAAAAAGAAGAGTAATACTGATAGAGTATTTAAACAAATAATGTCTGAAAACTTCTCAAATTGGGTGACTATGAGTCAACAGATTTTAGAAGCTTAGGAAACCCTAAAGAATCCTGCCAAAGAAAGCTGCACTAAGACACATTATAATTAAAATTCTGCAAACAAAGTATCACAAAACAAACAAACACACAAACTTTTGAAATTCTCCAAAGCAGCCAAGGATAAAGGACATGTACAAACATTCTTAAAAATATTTAGCAAATCAAATTCAAAAATATAGTAAAAAGGTAATAAATACATCATTGTATATTGGAGTTTAATCCAGGAATACAAAATTGGTTTATCATTAGAAAATGAATTGGCACCTTTAACCATATTGGCAATATTGGCAATATGCAAAATCATACTGGCAATATGCAAAAGTCACATCTGATGAACACTTTGAGCAAAGTAATCCTACCAGAAGGAAACGTCCTCAAACTCACAAAGGGAACTTATGAAAGACTTACGGTTACAGCATTTCTAAATGTTGAACACCCGATGGCCTTAGATGTCTAAGTTTAAGAAAAAAATATAAAAAGTCTACTTCGAGTCAACAGTTCAGTGAAAGGATGAGGCAGAACCCTATAAAAAGATAGGCATCAAGATTCGAAAAGAAGAAACAACGTCTTCATCTGTCGATGACATGACGGCTTATAAAGGTAATGCAGTGGAATGTACCAGAAGAAGAGGAAGAAGGGGACGGAGAAGGGGGGTGGAGAGGAGCAGAGCAGTGAGAGGGGATGGGGGAGGGGAAGGGTGAGG
>NW_007014950.1:27706-63624 GCF_000164805.1 Carlito syrichta
GGGGAGAAGGGGCCACCTCTACTAGAACTAACGAGTATTAATAGTTGTTTCTAGCAAGGTTGCAGGGTATAAGATGAATAAAAAAAATAACAAGCATATTTCGGTATACTACTAATCAGAATTTCTAATTTTGAAGTTGGCACCATTTATAAAAGCACCAAAATATGAAGCATTTTTGTATCACTCTAACAAAAGCAATAAAAATCGGATACACTGAAATCTATAAAATATTGCCAAGAGACATTATCAAAAATCTAAATACAAGTCAGAAAATTCAATATTGTTAAGATATCATATCCACCCTAATATGAGATCAAATGCAATTCCAGTGGCAGTTTCAGCAGACTTTTCTATACAAGTTGGCAAAGTGACTCTAAAATTCACGTGAAGTTTAAAGAAAAATGAGAATAATCAAATCAACTTTGAAAAATAAGAGCAAGCCGGGCTCGGTGGCTCAGCCTGTAATCCCACGCCTTGGGAGGTTGAGGTGAGTGGATTGCCTGAGCCCCCGGGTTCAAGACCCGTCTGGGCAACTTGGCCAGACCTCATCTCTACAATAAATCAAAAAATTAGCCGGGTGTGGTAGCGCGCGCCTGTAGTTCCAGCTACTTGGAAGGCTGAGGTGGAAGGATCGCCGGAGCCCAGCAGGTTGAGGCTGCGGTGGCCGGGAGCATGCCACTGCTTTCCAGTCTGGGCAGCAGAGTGAGACTCCAACTCAAAAAAAAAGAAAAAGAAAAAGAAAAAAAAAGAAAAAGAAAAATAAGAGCAAAGCTGTTAAACCGACACTATTTTATTTCAAGAGATATTACAAAGCCAAAGTCATCAAGCCATTGTGATATTGCCAAAAGGGTAGGCAGATAGATAAAATAAAATGTGTCCAGAAATAGATGCAAACAAAAATGAACAACTAATTTCCAACAGGTGTGGAGAAAGTAAAATCTTTTCAACAAATAGTGATGAAACAATTGAATATCATCATGGTGGGGGGAAGCTTTGATCTATACCTCACACCACATACCAACACTACCCCAAAGTGAACCCAAGTCTTAAATATATAGGCTAATTTTATAAAACTTCTAGAAGTAAACTTTTGTAGAAAATCTTTGTGACCTTGAGGTACTTTTTTTTTTTTTAGTTATGATTCCCTAAAGGAAAGTTCATAAAAAAATTGTAGAGTTGCTAAAATTATACCATTCTCTTCTATGAAACACACTTTTGAAAGAACCACAAGCATTGAGAAAACATTGATAAATCTTTATCTAGTACATAACATACACCCAGAATATATATACGAGCCCTCAAAACTCCTAAAATTATGACCCCCCCAAAACAAAGGCAAATTTCTTAAGCAGACACATCTCTAGAGAACTTCTATTGATAGTAAATGAATTCATACAAATATGCTCAACCTGATTCATAATTAGTGAAATGAGGATTAAAATCACTTAAGATATTAGGTGTAGGTAAGGTTGTGGAGAGACTGGCACTGTCGGGGACTGCTAATGAAAATTTTAAAAATAGAAATTCTGGTAAATGGTTTAGTGGTTTTGTAAATCAAAACGTGCATGTACCATATGACCCAGTAAAGTCGTTTTAATAAATTTATCCAAGAGAAATGAAAGCATGCAGATACTTTTTATAAATACTCATGACAGCAGTATTTGTCATCCTCAGAAAATGTAAGAGAACTCAAATGGCCATCAAAAAGTGAATGGGCAAACAAGCTGAGCTGTATGTATCCCTACCATCATAATATATATCTAGAAAAAGGAATGTAACTCAGCAACCATTAGACAAACAGAAAGAACTACTGGTAAATGCTGCCAAATAACTATATTAAGCAAAGAAACATACTACCTATTGAATGATTACATTTGTATGAAGTTACAGAAAATGTAAAAGCATATATAGTGCCACAAGCAGATCAGAGGTTGTCGAAGGAGCAGAAAGAAGGGAAGAGACGGAGAGAGGGAGTATAGAGCGGCGAGATAAAACTTTTGGAGTAAATAAGTACTTTATTATCTTGATTGTGCTGACGACTCTATAGATATATACGTATGTCCAAATATAGCAAATTGTATACTTTGGTTTTGTGCCATTTATAGTACAGCACTCGTATTTTAGTGTCGCTGGTTATAAACAGCACACGCAAAAACCAATATATTTTGCCACATTAAAAATAGAAAAAGTAGAAAATTTTATAATACTTTGAGAGATGCAAAGAAATATTTGATTAAAAAACTCAGAAAACTGAGTACCCAAATGATTACCTTTCATATTATAAAAAGTATGTTTACAGTCTTAAAAATTTTCATGCATGGTGAATTCTTAAACATTTCTTTCTGAGATCAGCAATGAGAAAATAAAAAATCCACTATCTCCTTTTTTTCTTAATCTTTCTTCAGGTATTAATGTAATAACACAAGAAAAGAAAATTAAAAGCAGAAACAAAACTTATTATTCAGAGATTACATGGTTTTGACCATAGAAAATCTTTAAAAACTATAGATATTTTGAAATATTATTAAATAAGCTACTTAGCAAACTTAGTATAGAATAGTGTAGATACAACATTAATATGCAAAGATCAATGGGTTTTGGTTTAATATCAACAAATATGAAATGTGTTTTTAAATTATGTCACAGATTACCAGACACAGTACAATATTAATTTTATTCTACTTTTCTATGACTTAGGACAATCTTACTGAAAGTCCCAACATTATTATTTATTTATGACTTAGCATGAAGTTATAAAGTTGACTTATGTATTTGTTTATTTTATTTTATTTTATTTTTTGAGTTGGAGTCTCACTCTGTCTCCCAGACTGGAGTGCAGTGGCCGCCCCCGGCCACTGCAGCCTCGACCTGCTGGGCTCCAGCGATCCTTCCGCCTCAGCTTTCCAAGTAGCTGGAGCTACAGGTGTGCGCTACCACGCCTGGCTGATTTTTTGATTTATTGTAGAGATGAGGTCTCGCCTGCCCAGGCGGGTCTCGAACCCGCGGGCTCAGGCAATCCACTCACCTCAGCCTCCCGAAGACGCGGGGTTACAGGCTGAGCCACCGAGCCCAGCTGGCTTATGTATTTGTATTGACATTTTATTATATACTCTTAACATTGACACAATATTGGATAACTGTATTGTGAATTTCTGAGGAAATAAAATATACAAGGTAGTGGACCAAATTAGCTTAATATTCATATACTATAGAAAATGTACAGTAATATCTATTATTAAGTAATAAAAGTATAGCTGCAGAAAAATCTTAAGTGTCAATATGGGGATAATACAACTTATGTAAATTAAATGTAGTTGCCCAAGAAATAAGCAAAGGACAATTGTTTTACTTTTAATCTTTTATATTTGTGATCCAGTCTTAAGATTTTGTTTAGCTGAGAACCATAAGTACTTTAAAACATTATGAAATTTCACTCTAGAGAGATAATGATTTTTAAAAAATAAAAGCTTACTTATGAATATCTTTTTATGTAATTGCAACCTCAGATTTTTGACATGCAGACTTTTTAATGAATGCAGGGTTATTAATCTTTTCACTAAACAAAACTTGAGATAGTGTGGTTTTCTTTCAGGTTTTCTTCTATGCTTTAAATGCATGTTTTTATCAGCCTGATACTATCAGATTCATGCTATAGGCTCTATAGCATGAATAAAAATGAATAGAGCCTCACTGCCAAATAAAAAATATGCAGCAATAAATTCACTTGTCTTTTCCATTTTTATTCCCGTTTTATAATTCAAATTAAATGCTGTGAATTTTATCCAAATAAAGTATCAGCACAGCTATTCTCTCAAGTTGCCTTAGGTGAGTACCCGAAAAAAGGGACAGAGGTTGATAAATGATGGCAATGAGTAAGAATGAAAAGGGAAAATAGAATTAAATAGCTATTTATGGCTTTCATCTAATATTAAAAACATTACAAATCTAGAGACTCAGTTCATGAACTGAATGCTCTCAAGTTCCACCATCTATTGAGAAAAAAACTTCATAAAATCTTTTATTGTTCTTTGCCCCTTTTGCTTTCCCTTGTAGGCCAATTCTATCTTATATGAGATTCCAAAGAGGAATTTAGGTACCTCCTCTGATATATGAAGCCAAGAGTGCCCAGGGTAGAGGTGTTGTTTTTAATTGATGAAAAGAAGACACTGCTGCTTTGTCTGGGAATCTTTTAAGCACACATCAAGAATCATACTCCTCCCACACACACATGAACACACACCTTCAGAGACAGCAAGAGCAATAAGATTGACTTGGGAGGTTCACAGTTACTAGACTCGGAGGGTGTCACAACAACCAAGTGAGATTTAAATCTCAAGAGAAGAAGGTGATCATTGCTACCCGTGGATAACAATGAAGGAAAAAGAGCACCTAGAATTTTATTTTAACACTAGATTCATCCCTCTTGACATATTGTTAAATGCAGTGAGTTATTTCTTAAAGTTCTGAATCTTGGCTGAAAAGGATCTTAAACACGACTTTGAGAACTGATTTTGAGACAGATCACTTTGTGGACAAAGTGATCTGTCTAATCTAGAAGCTAGAATATGCTTCACTATTCATCCTAAAATAATGATGACAGGTGGACATCAAACAAATGAATCATTTTTATGCACTGACATACGAATGAAAGGAAAAATAAGAACTTGCCTTATTACAGGTATTACCGGGTGACAGTTTGAGATGAAACTGTAACTTAAGGACTTTCACAGTAAGGTTCGGGCGTTCTGTTGTCATTGTGAGTCTCTTCACACACTCAAGATTACAGAGGAGTCTCCAGGGTGTCAAGGGCACATACCACCCTTCTGCCGTTCCATGCAGGTGTGGATATTCAACCTGCAGATTGCTCACAGGGTCATAGCAGCTGCCAGCTTCCAGGGCAGGAGATCAGGCTTTCTTAAGAGAGAAGTATCTGACCAGGAAAGGAATCCGTAATATTTACAAGAGCTGGTTCTGGGTGATCCCAAGTTAAATCAGATGTAATAGTAGAAGTTATCCAGCTGGAAAGTGGGGTATACAACTTTTTTCTGAAAAATCCTTCTCACATTGCCTTTGGAAGCAGTAGATACATTAACTATGTATGTGGAGTCAAATAGAATTTGGAATGTGAAAAAAACTCAAAAGAAGAAAGGACTTAGGATGATAGAGACATATCAATTGTCATCTTAAGTTGCTGCAACAATAGGATACAGAGCTGGAAAAGTTAGGGATGTGTCACATTAGGAATAGGGAGTAAGATGATTGCGGACAAAATAGCTCAAGGAAAGTGATGTGATGTTCCTGAGATTGCATTTGTAAGTGTTCATGTATTTCATTAACTTTCCTGCATTTTTTTAAACTTTCCTGCATTTTAATTTTAAAAAACATTTCATGTATATGCAAAGAAGTTCAATAGAAATCTTTCGATAAGTATTACTATTCTAAATATTAAATGATTTTAAAATAAATAGTCTCAGCAAAAATGTCCATCTGGTTACATATTGAAATATAGAATTATCAAAATGTTAAAATTTCAGAATTCCTGAAGTTTCTGCACTAAATAGTGTAAAAGTATGCCATCATAATTGTATGTTGATCATTATTTATTACAATGAAGAATATAGGTTTGGCCGGGTGGGATGGCTCAAGCCGGTAATCCCAGCAATTTGGGAAGCAGAGGTGAGGGGATTGCCTGAACCCACAGGTTTGAGAACAGCCTGGGCAACTTGGTGAGAACTGATCTCTAAATAAGTCAGAAAATTAGCCGGGCATGGTAGTGTAGGCCAGTAACTCTGGCTACTTGTAAGGCGGAGGTGGAAGGATCGCCTGAACCAGTTGATGCTGGGGTGGCCATGGGAGTGCCATTACACTTTAGCCTGGGCAACGGAGTGGGAATCCAACTCAAAATAAATAATTAAATAGATAAATAAATAAATAAATAAAATTTCAAAAAGAATGTAGGTTCAACTCTCAGCTCTAATATAAATTTCAGCTCTACTATTCATAAAGTAATAACAAACCACTGACTTTCAACATAAAAAAGTCATTTACTGTAGTAAAGCAAGAATGCTGAAATACTTGATCAAATTTTGCTATAATATTTGAAACTATGACTGCAAATAATTTCATCATTTTCAAAAACCCCAGTAAAAAAAGATTCTATATAGTCATATTCTATCCAACTTGAACTTTAACTAAAGAAATACTATTTCAGTAGTTGTCTTAATTCCAATATTCTTTCTTCCAAGTTTTATGCAATGTTTTACTTTTTTATTGTTATATGGCCAATTGTGTGGTCCAGAAACCATTGAGCAGGATAAATTAAATGTTGCAATTGATAAAACCTCTACTTTTAAAAAGTATAAGGAACAGAGGGGTAAAACTGAGTTTTATCTAATTCTAAAAGAAGAGATGATTCAAGCAGAAAGTTAAAGTTTCCTCAATTCATTTGATTAAAATAAATTAAAATTAAAAAATGAAAAATAAAAGCTGACAAATAGTATAAAGAAAAGACGCAAGAGATACTTATTAATATGAATATAAATTCTAATGTTGTATTATAAATATAGATTTTGTTTTAGAATTCAGCAAGTGACAAATGAAATTGTGCTATGACCAAGTGTGCTTTATTTTAAAACAGCAGCCTGACTCAGGCAAAAGAATGAAATAAAAGGCATCCAAATTGTCAAGAAGGAGGTCAAAATACCTTTGCTGATAACATGATTTTATACCTAGAAAACCCTAAAGATTTCTCCAAGAAACTCCTAGATCTGATAAACAACTTCAATAAAGTTTCAGAATACAAAATCGATGTGCAAAAATCAGTAGCAATTTCTGTATACCAGTAATACTCAAGCCAGGAATAAAATCATGAGTTCAATTCCATTTGCAATTTGCAATAGACACACACACACACACACACACACACACACGGGAATATATAACCAAGGAAGTGAAAGTTATATATTTACAAGGAGAATTACAAAATATTGATTAAGGAAACTATAGATGACACAAACAAATAAAAGAACAGTCCATGTTCATGAGTTGGAAGAATTAATATTGTTAAAATGATTGTTCTGTCCAAAGCCATCTACAGATTCAGTGTAATTTCTATCAAAATAAACTACTAACATCATTGTTCACAGAACTAGAAAAAGAAAAATTCTAAAGTTCATAGGGAACCAAACAAGAGACTGAACAGCCAAATCAATCCTAAGTAAAAAGAAAAATGCGGAGGCAGCATATTAACTAACTTTAAATTATACTACAAGGTTATAGTAACTAAGACGGCATGTTATTAGTAGAAAAATAGACAGCTAGACCAAAGGGAAAGAATAGAGAGCCCATAAATAAAGCCAAATACCTACAACACACTGATCTTCAACAAAGTCAACAAAAACAAACAATGGGAAAAGAACATCCTATTCAATAAATGGTGCTCGCAAAATTGTCTGGCCATATACAGAAGAATGAAACTGGACCTCTACATTTCACCATGTAAAAAAATTAATTCAAGATGGATTAAAGTTTTAAACGCCTGTAATCCTGCGCCTTTGGGAGGCTGAGGTGAGTGGATTGCCTGAGCCCGCGGGTTCGAGACCCGCCTGGGCAGCGAGACCTCATCTCTACCATAAATCAAAAAATCAGCCGGGCGTGGTAGCGCATGCCTGTAATTCCGGCTACTCGGAAGGCTGAGGCGGGAGGATCGCCGGAGCCCAGCAGGTCGAGGCTGGGTGGCCGGGAGCGGCCACTGCACTCCAGTCTGGGCGACAGTGAGACTCCAACTCAAAAAAAAAAATAAAAAATAAAAAAATAAAAATAAAGTTTTAAACATAAGTACCCAAAGTATAAAAATCCTACAAGAAAATCTGGAAAACCTCTTCTGGTCATTAACCTAGGCAAAGAATTTATAAAAAGTCTTCAAAAGCAAATGCAACAAAAACAAAAGTTGACAATGAGACTTAATTAAATTTTTAAAAAGCTTCTACACAGAAAAAAATAATCTGCAGAGTGAACAGAAAACTTTCAGAATGAAAGAGAATATGTGCTCAAAACACTAACCGTCAGAGAAATGAAATTAAAGCCACAATGAAATGTGGTATATATACACACTGTGGTTTACTATACAGCCATAAAAAAAGAACACAATCATATTCTTTGTAGCAACATGGATAGAGCTGGAAGCCATTATCCTAAGTGAACTAACCCATAAACAGAAAACCAAACACTGCCTGTTTTCACTTATATGTGGGTGATAAACAGAGGTACTCATGGACATGAAGGTGGAAATAATAGACACCAAAATGGGGAAAGCAATGAGGGGAAATCAGGGTTCAAACGCTACCTATTGGGTACATGCTTATTATTTAGGGGTGAGAATACAAGAAGCTCACTTCCACCAGTCTGCAATATGCTCATGGAACACATACGCATCTGGATTCCTTGAAATTTAAAAAAGTAATTAATAAAACAATTTGTCACTGGGAGACCCACACTACAAAAGAAATGTTCAAGGGATTTCTGTTAAGATGGAAGGAAAACGATACTAGATTGAAATATGCATGTACATAAAAGAATGGAAAGCATCGGAAGCAGTAATTGCATGGGAACATATTGTGAACACTTAACCATGTCAATCGTTTTCTGCAAATGCATATTTATCAGAGGCAGAGTTTTCCATCTAAAGGATCCACCATCATTACTTAAACTTGATGAGATGGAAGGGTCTGGGATCCAACACACAGATGAAGAATTGACCATACTAAGGAAGGTTTTCTATTCTGAACAGGAAGAAAGAATATATGCAAATATCAGTGAATTGCAAAGGAAATTTTTTTCCTCTTTTTTTCCTTGGATCACGAGGTAAGGGGAAAGAAAGGATGGCAAAATCAGAAAACAGCTGGATTTTCTTTTCTAGATTCAAGACCAAATAAAAAATTGCATGGATTTTTGTGGGTAAACCTAACTTGGAGACTTGGAATCATAAGTAACCTAATGTAAAATTGAATTTGATGTCAGTAGTATTTAGAATAGTTACAGTAGGCAATGATTCTAATTAAGCATCTAATTGTATTTTAAAGTGTTACTCTGTGGGAAAGTCTAGAAGGCAACACCTGAACCAAGTAATCAAGGTTAGCATCACCAGTAACAAGATATATCAGCATCCAATTTAATGCCAAAAAGAGAAGCACATGACTTCTGTGGTATTCTTACCCAAATGAATAACTTCAAATTAATTATGAGAAAGTATTAGCCAAACCCAAATTGAGAGACAGTCTTAAAAATAACTGACTATGTTTTCAAAAGTGGAAGGTTACAAAGGATAGGAAAAAACTGAAGATTTGTCACAAACTAGGAGAGACTAAGGACACATGACAAGCAAATGTAATATGGGATCCTGGATTTGAACTTAAAATGTAAAAAGATCATTCTGGAAAAACCAGACAAATTTAAATGTGATCTATATTTCGGATAGCAGTTTTGTTTCAATGTTAATTTCCTGGTTTTGATGGCTGAACTATAGATATGAGATGTAGATATTAGAAGAAGATAGGGATGAGGGGCTAAAGAAATTCTACTATTTTGCAACTTTTGTGTAAATAAAAAATAAAATTTTAATTGAAAAGACAACAAACCCAGATAAATATCAGGAAGTTATTATCAATATAGTTAATTTAATCAGAAAGATATATACTTTCACACAACTATACTGCCATGGGAAAACTGTGGCTTCCTTGGAAGTCCAGTAATTTTAAATACTTAAAAATAGATGTGTATGCCCCAAATATAATGAATTAAATGAGTTGGGAAAAAACAGTCTGTCTCATATGTTGCTAAATACATGAAGGAGGAAAAGTCCATTCTATTACTCCAGGATTACCTATATTTCTACATCTGTATCTGTCTATCTATCTATATATACTTTCTGATGAAATTAGCTATATACATAGAATATATATGTATAGTTAATATGTGCATATTTATATATATATTCAACTATATATGTACATATATATGCACACACATATATTCTGCTCTCAATAAAGATTCTGAATGGACGCTTAACCCAATTGAGCAGCAATTCCTTAAAAAATTCTAAGAAAAGTAGGAACAGGAAAAAAAGACCCTGAAATGCCCCCCTCATTGATGGCTTTCCTCAATATTTCTAAAAGAAAATTTATGTTTTGAATATTACTGTATTTGCTAGAACTCATAAAATACTGTTGAAAAATAATTGGAGCCGGGCTCGGTGGCTCAGCCTGTAATCCCAGCACTTTGGGAGGCTGAGGTGAGTGGATTGCCTGAGCCCGAAGGTTCGAGACCCGCCTGGGCAGCGAGACCTCATCTCTACAATAAATCAAAAAATCAGCCGGGCGTGGTAGCGCGTGCCTGTAATTCCGGCTACTTGGAAGGCTGAGGCGGAAGGATCGCCGGAGCCCAGCAGGTCGAGGCTGCGGTGGCTGGGAGCGGCCACTGCCCTCCAGTCTGGGCGACCGAGTGAGACTCCAACTCAAAAAAATAAAAAGAAAAATAATTGGGATAGTAGTCTTCTTTATCTAGTTTCTGTTGCTTTTCAAATCGACTTTACTAAATGAATCTATTAAAAACTATTTAATGAGGGCGTTTTACAAGTCAGGTATCATGCTAGGTTCTTTGGATACATCTGTAAGTAAGATGTAACTTGCTGTCACTGTGTAGCACGCATTTCCAAGAAGCAGAGACAGATGACAGCAGAGAAGATGTTATGTAAGTATGTAAGTAGACAATATGCAAGCACAGATTGGGATAGTTTGAAAGGTGCTAATAGGCAAGGAAAATGACAGAGCAGGTAAGCAAGAACAGAGGTAGGTGGAGAGTTATGTAAAATAGGTTGGTAAATATAGGACTCATTGATATGATTTTTTATCAGAAAGTAGAAGGAGGTAAGGAAGTTAGTCACACAAATATTCAGGTGAAGAGCATGTGAGGATCTTTGAAAACACCGAAAGACCAAGTGACTTGCTCAAATATAACAGCTAGTATATGACAGATTGACGAATATAACTCCATGCATAAATGAGTTTTCCATTTTTTCCAGTGCCAGTTTTTCTAGAACATCAATGGCAAATCTTACATACTCTCTTAAAAGCATATTCTGCTCTCATTGCAATGTCAAGGTGATCATCACTACCTATCAGGTTCCATGTATGTCTTTATCTACAGAGTCCGGCTTCACAGCTCCACCTTACTGCCCTAGTTTGAAAACAGAAGAATGAAGAGTCTCCTTAGATACAGTAAACAAGATAAAATGGGTTATCAAGCTTCTCTCCATATTGTTAATACTGCATTTGTATAAGTTACTTACTTGAGCATATTTTCTTTTGTAAATCAGTGAGTACAGGGTTTAAGTCATCTCAGCACACCTACATGCAATGTCTATCATATTCAAAACACCACATAAAATGACATACAATGTGCAATGTTGAAATGAGAATTTTAAAACCTTTTAGTTTGGAAACTATGAACCTGGTAGGAAGACAAACGTTTACAATCGACTAAAATAAAAAAGATATAAAGAAGTTTCTAATAAGTGAACACTTATGTCAAGAATCCAGGTCCAAACACAGTGAGCATAAAAAGAGTCACAGTATTTTTTTCTAGTAACTCTGCTAATAACACTGGCATTGTTAAGGTTTTGCACAATTGTCTAATTGCTTAGCATGATGGAAAAAGCAAGCAAACCAACAAAGCTTATGCAACCCTACACACACACAATGTAATGGTCCTAGCAGTTTTTCCTCCAGTTTCTAGATTTCTTTCAGATCTCAGAGAACATCAAGGATTTCCTCAAATGAGCAAAAGTTTTATTATCCTATTAAATGTAATCAAGTGTCTTCTAAGACCCTAGAATATTTGAATCAGAGTCCTATGTTTGAAATGTCCTCTCATCTTTCAGCGACAGAGAGTATATTTATAAAATGCAACCATTGCACACTAAATAAAGTACAGTCTATTCAAGTCTTGGAGGCAAGTGAAGAAAACACATCTTTAACAGGGTGAAAACATCATAACATATTTCTTATCCATAGTTATGATATATTTGAGGCAGAATATTTAGATAGAGAATATCTCCATATTTAAGAAAATCCAAGGGCCGGGCTCGGTGGCTCAGCCTGTAATCCCGTGATTTGGGAGACCAAGGTGAGCGGATTGCCTGAGCCCACGGGTTTGAGACCCCCTGGACAACTTGGCAAGACCTCATCTCTACAATAAATCAAAAAATTAGCCGGACGTGGTAGCCCGCGCCTGTAGTTCCAGCTACTTGGGAGGCTGAGGCGGAAGGATCGCCGGAGCCCAGCAGGTCGAGGCTGCGGTGGCCAGGAACATGCCACTGCCCTCCAGTCTGGGCGACAGAGTGAGACTCCAACTCAAAATTAATAAAAAGAAAGAAAGAAAAAAGAAAATCCGGAGTGTTTACACAAACTCTCATACAAATGATAATATTTGATATAACCACATTAGATGAAAATAACTTATGTACATATTTACTTTAAATTCATAATAGTAAAACCATAGCTGTATAAATGTTTAGTTGGTAAACTCTGTACCAGATTTAAGTAGAATTCATAAAAGAAGACAGAAATCATAACACTTTTCCTTATATTTTTACAGAATTCTGTACAAGATTATCTCAAGCATAATTAATTATCAAGATCTGAAAAACAGAACTAAACGCTATCACACCCACACTAGATTTGCAGCTGCAGGGTACAGTTGCTAAATATTTGTTTATGCATATGATCACAAAGTGTTTGCACAACATGGAACTAAGAAGTAAATATTTTAGAACTGCTTACACTGTTCCCTGCCATCGAGTGTCATTTCAGTCTATTGCGTGAGTCATTTAAATGTTATGTGGAATTTTAAATGCCACCCCCTGTGATGCGCATGGAGTACAGTATAAATACTGATAGCATTAGCAGCATTGTTGGGGCCACCACAGAGTGGGCTGGTACCAGCAGTTCTGTGATGACTGAAGCCTGCCCAGGGAGAAACACAGCTGTACTGCCATGGGAAAATTGTGGTTTCCTTGAGGGTCCAGTAATTTTAAACACTTAAAAATAGATGTGTATGCCCCAAATATAATGTATCAAATGAGTAGGGAGGGAAAAGTCTGTCTCATATGCTAAAAATATGAAGAAAATATGCATCCATTCTATTACTTCATGATTCCTTTACATTTCAGCCTTCAGAGAAATCTGTTCAGCACACAACTGGCAGACGTGGGATAACAGCAAAAGCATTAAGATACTGGTCAAATTGTACAAGGTGCATGCACTTTATGGGGTTTCCCAATATTTGATACATATTGAGAAGTAATTTGCTGTCATCATCTCGCCTATATGAAAATGAGTGAGAATATCTAAAGATAACTCTTAAAAATTATAAAATTATTATATTTCTATATTGTTATCTCAGACTTCTCTCTAGTGTATAATTCTCCTTCAAGTCCTGCTTCTTTCCTCACAGAGTCCCAAAGGACACTTCCACAACCTGGTACCTGAATGGCAAAAATAAAAATAAAAAGCCACCTTGGGGAAATCTATTGTTTTCATGCTCAGGGCTTCAGGCTCAGATGTACGCCTCATCTCAATTCCTCTCCAAACCCAAGCCATCCTTCTCTCAATTCAAAGGAACCTCCAGGTAAAGAGTACATGTACTAATGACAATATGTTAGACAGGGCTGGTGGCAGAATCTTAGCTCCCTCACATCTCAGTTTCATAACTGCATTTTTTTCAAAGACCATGTGGGATTTAGGCACCTACATTACCTCAACAATAGTGTGCTAACCGGGAATTTAAGTTCTATCTCTTTAAAACAATTGAAGTAAATGATTGCTGATTTCAGAAATCTTTAGGCTATTTACTTGAACCCTACTATTGAAATTGTTTATGTTCAGTTAGCGGTTTTAGAGGAATGAGTGTGCATTGGGAGTATGTGAACTCACTGACAATACTTTCAAATGAAACCATGGTACAGAAAAACTACTGACCGGCATTCTCTCAAACATTTTCTTTGCAAAGCAGGTGGTAAGTAGGTGAGAATGGGGAAAACTGGGTTCCTTACCCGTATGGAGCATTAAAAACAGACACCTACGTGTCTTTGAGATTCCCTCATTCTCACTCCACCTGCTTCAGTTATATTTGGAGACTAGTAGGATAAGAGCTCATGTTTGTTAGTAATAAGAGAAGGAAAAAGAGCTGCTTTTGCTCCCATATCTACTATTGCTGTGATCTCCATAGCAACCTGGGATAGTAGAGCCCCCAGACAGCTTGTCTACAACCACAACTTAGCAAGTGGAGAAAGGAAACATGAGAAAGACATCTTGACAGATTGATAGGGGCAATAATTTGTCAGATCGCTGGACTGGAAAATGGTTACAACTCAGCTGATTCTGTTCCTATCTTAGCTTCAGAAACTGAGTACTGAATAAATATGTCTGTAATATGTTGTATACAGGACTGAAAACCCAGGGCCAATACCATGTTCATTCAGTGCATGATTTGACGTCTCAGTTCCATGACTCTGCAGAAATTACAAAACTGATTTTTTAAAAAACAGAAAAAATGGCATACTTTAAAGGAGGCCATTGAGAACACTACAGCCTACCGTCCCTTTGATATTGATTTGTGAAAGAGCTGTAAAAAGAATTAGGAGATATTGTCTACACCAATCATCAAAACTTGCGTTGATATAAGTAGGAGTATGTAACTTTATTCCAGTTATTGGTGAGGAAAAAAATCTCAGATCAATACTATAATTTATTTCATAAGTCTAGAGTAATGTGGAAACCAAAGTGCAGGTCTCTCATCTTTGATATATAATCTTGTTGGCTTTTTAGCATAGGAGAAGAATAAAGTTTTTGAGTTTCATTTAATGTGGTCATAGTTATTTCTTGTCCATTAAGCATAGAACTTCACATTTCTTGGATATACAGAACACAATTAATTATAGAAAGATAGTGTAAAAAAAATCCCCAAATAAATAAATTGTTATATACTGTCTATCATAGGTTCTAATAATACCTTAAACTATTTATTGATCAGTTGTGCCTTCAAATTATTACTGTCCTGTTCTGTGGGTGCTGTCGCCTCAGACGATAAACTCTTTATGGGAGGAAACACACTATTTAGTAATGATTTTTATATACAAGAAGATGCCTATGTATACATTGAATATTCAATACTTGCTTGCTAATAAGAGTTTGGTAATTATATGGTTTTCTGCCTTACATCATACTTGAGCTACTTCACAATAAAAGTTGCTGCATAATCTCTCATTTGTGCAACCTGCAATTTTTTCAATGAAATATTTTCTATTGTTAAATATAGACTGATTTCTGTTGTGAAAGCCACAATATTTTTCTAGTGAGTTATTTAATCATATAATATATTTTATACTTGATCATCTGAGTATAATTTGTAAAATATACAAAACTATCTTTAACCTGGTCATCAACATCGAGTCACTGTGAAAGGAACAATTTAAAGATAAGAAATGTATGGGAATTTTTTGCATTGTTAACATTTTCATGCCAAAAGATGGTATCTTATCTAATTATTTCAGTGCCAAGTACCAGTTGGTTACCATTTATTATTTTGGATTGTGTATGCAGCTACATTTAAGGAGCTTGTTAATTAGTCTGAGCAGCTTTCCAGTAAAATAGAAAATAAATTTAAATAAACCAGGCAATACAGCTCCAACTATTGTAATGGATTTAGACATATATCTTTTCTGTATGCTTTTGAGCTATCTCAAGTCGGTGAACTGAAAGTAGCCCCATGCATCCCAAGAAACTACACACACCTGATCATGAGCTAGCTCCAAAATTAAATGTTCGTGTTGGAAAACATCTCAAAGAAGAAAAAGATGACAGTCATTCCGAAAGCTAACTTTACGTTCTTCAATCAAAGGGAATAAAAATGTATGTGGGTTGAAGACAGGAAGATGAAAGGTGGAGAAAGATTCACTAAAGGATGTTGTATTGAAGATTTTGAGATGTTGTTTTATGAGTCAAAAATAGAAGAAGATTATAAATATTATATTTCAAGGTGTTTGACATGTAATCCTAGCCAGAGGTGCTTTATCCTCAGTTAAACAGTCTTGTTATTTTGTAGCCTCTGCAGTTAATTGTGTACCCATTTTTATTTTTCCTTATTCAATTTATCATTCTAGTCAACTAACATTTTTTGAACCTCTATAATGAAAAGTACAACAACACTGATTAAGAGTTTAGAAAAACTTGAAATATAGACAAATGTTTATAATTGTCAGGATCTAGTCACTGGAAACGAATTTGGTCATTTTGATCTGAGATGTCTTGGAAACCTCAGGGGTTTCCAAGGGGAAATGTAGATTAACAGCAGTAGAACCCCACCACCCCCCAGATATGCAGGACAGCTGACAAGGATGATAGTGGTGGGGACCCAGAATCCACCCTGGTGTTACATCAAAGACAGAACTCTCCTAGGAATGCAGAGGGAGCGACTGACTCCCCAAGTAGAGTTGTAATTAAGTCAAGAAGTACAAAGTCTGTGCAGATGAAGGGCTAAGTGGTAAAGAGTGAATGGGAAAAAGAAAGAAGTGGAGATTATCCCCAAATAAGGAAACAGGTGGAAGACAGGCACTCAGAAAATCTATTTGAATCTCTTCATGAGAAAAAGCAGTTTTCTGTTAACACACGGCATGTAACAGATAGAAAATGTTTAAAAACTGCCATCAGACACTTGGCATCAGATGGATTCACATTCATGGCAGAAAGATGGATAATTACAAGAGTCTGTCATTTCAAAATTCTTGAAGAAAAAATAAGCAAATGATTTTAATTTCCATTAAGTTTTCAGAAGAGAGATTATTATAATAATGTCAGCTCCACACTATTTTCTTTGAACGGCATGTACTTGCTAAAATTGGGACTCTGGAACTAAATTCCATTAATTTGAATATTTCCACAATTTTCCAACTGTATAGCCATAAGCAATTGATGTAATATCTCCATAATACGTCTTTCTCATCTGTGAAATAATAGAAATAGTCACATCTCCCTAACAGGTTTATGAAGATTAGATGTTTTACTGCCAACATAGTGGTTAAAGAAGAGTTCGGAACATTGTATTTACTTAATAAATATTACCTTTCATTACTACAGAGATATTTAGATTAATTAAAATTAGAGGAATTTCATATCATAGTTTATTGTGGAATGAGTATGTATTCCTATAATAGAAATACTTCATTCAACAGAATTATTCAATGAATATGGAATTCCAATGAAATAGACATAGAAGTATCTGCCCCAACGTACCTATTTGCTTTCTCACCTTAGGCACTGCAAGGCAAACTACTGAAAATCTCCGATATTTACATAACATAAAAGATGGGAAGAATGAGTTAGGATTCTTTTGTTATAAAGCACCTGCATTACACACGAAGCAGTATGGCACTATTTGAAAATGTATATAGATTGTTAAAAATGTAGAGTGGAAACTCTTAAGGAAAACACTAATTGTTTTTGAAGTATAATTGATACAATAAGAGATGCGATACAATGGGCTTAATAACATGCTTAATTTAAGCCAAAGAAGTCAAAAAAAGGTGGGGAAACAAAGCACTGATGCAACAAATAGAGAAAAGTTACAAACATGGTGGATATTGAGTTATATAAATAGTCATTTTATATTTGTGTAGTCTAAATATATCAATTGAAAGGCAGAGCTTATCAATGGATTAGAAAAGATTCAATCCTTTTTTTTTTTTTTTTGAGTTGGAGTTGGAGTCTCACTCTATAATCCAGGCTGAAGGGTAGTGGCATGCTCACGGCCATGACAGCCTCAACCTGCTGGGTTCCAGTGATCCTTCCACCTCAGCCTTCCAAGTAGCTGGAACTACAGGCATGAGCTAACATGCCCGGCTAGCTTTTTTATTTATTGTAAAGATGAGTTCTCACCAAGTTGCCCAGGGAGGTCTCGAACCCATGGGCTAGGCAATCCTCTTGCCTTGGCCTCCCAAAGTGCTGGGATTACAGGCTTGAGCCACCGTGCCCCACCAAGACTCAATTCTTAATTCTCCAAGAATTAAGAATTTTAAATGAAAACTTCAGCAAGTTTAAGGTAAAGGGACAGAGAATAATATACTTGACTAACATTAATAACACATAACTGGAAGAGAAATATTAATTACAAATAAGACTTCAAAACTGAGAGAATTACCAGGAGTAAAGATGAGAATTAATAATAATTTATGAGGAATTGCATAATGATAAAGCAGTAGAATATGTAAGAAGACATAGCACTGTTAAACAATCTAAAAAAGGGCTATCAAAATATGTGTGGCAAATACTGAAAGAACTGAAAGGAAAAATAGACATATATGATCATATTGTAGCTTCCGACAGCGTTCTTTCAAAAACTGATAGTTCAAGCTGGTGGTAATTTATTATAAATATAATTGAACTGAGCAGCACTACCATTCAAATTGTTATAACAGACTTTTATAGAATATACCATCTAAAGATAGCAGAATATATATATTTCCTCAGGCTTTCATGAAAATTTTACAAAAATGTACTACATTCTATACCAAAAGACAAATTTAACCAGTTATTTTAAATATTTTTTATTTAAAAGATGTGGGGTACTATTCAGAGTTAAGTATGCTAATGTTTATTATTTTAAAACCAATTTTAAAAGTAATGATCATACAAAATATGTTCCCAGGCAATAAAGAATTTAAATAAAAAATCATTAACAGAAAAATAGCTTGAAAATCCTCAGATACTTGAAGATTAAACAATACTTTTCTATATGAAACATGGTTAAAATAAATTGTCTAAGGGAAAATTTAAAATATTTTTAACTAAATAAAAATTAAAATGCAACTTATCAAAATGAGCAGTATGCAGAGAAAGCAATGCTTTGAGATAAATCTGTACCATTAGATGCATATATTAGTATAGAAAGTTAAAAATAAATTATCTAAGCCCCTCAATAGGAAATTACAAAAAACAGTGCAATCAAGGCCTAAAGCAAAAAGGAAACAAACAATAAAAATTGCAGAGGAAATCAATGAAATACAAAGCAAACATACAGAAGATCAGAAAAAAAAACGAATAAAACTTAGTACTTGTTCTTAGAAATGATCAATAAAATTTATAAATTACTAGGGAACTAAGCAAGAAATAAAAAGAGAATGCACAGATTAGCAATGTCAGAAATGAAATAGGGGTCATTCTAGTTGATCCCATGGATAGTAACAGCTTAATAAAGGAATACTATGAACAACTCTATGCTTACAATTTGGAAAATATACCTGATATGGATCAGCTCCCAAAACTCACACAAGGATAAATAGATATTGTGTAATAGGCTATGTCTATTAAATAAATTTAACCAATAAATAATAACATTACAAAAAGAAAGCCTCAAACCCAGAGAGGTTCCCTGATGAGTTCTATCCCATATTCAATGAAGAAATGATACCAATTCTCAACAATTTTCTCTAGAAAACAGATGCAAAGGCAACACTTTGTAACTCAGTCTATGATGAGATCCTAAACCTAATACCCACAAATATTTTTTAAATTACAGAAAACAATTAAAGCAATGATTGTCAAGAAAATATTAGCAAATCAAACTCAATGTATAAAAGAAAGCATATACCACACCGAATGGGATTTAGTCCATTAAGCAAGTATGGCTCAACATTTAGAATTCAATCAAATCCACCTCATCAAAAAGCTAAAGAAGAAAAACTTATGGTCGTGTTAGTCAATTCAGAAAAAAGAATTTAAAAGAATCTAACATACATATGCATTAAATATTCTTTGCAGACAGAATATTTAATACAGGGGTACTTCCCAATGTGATAAAGAACATCTACAAAAAAACTGTCATCTGATATCATGCTTAATAATGAGAGAGGCAACCCCTTCAGGTCCCCTCCTGCTGTGGGAGCTTTCCTGTCCTCAATAAATCCTGCTTTTAAAAAAAAAAAAAAGAGAGAGAGAAATGGGACACCTTTTCACCCTGATCAGTTACAAAGTAAGGATATCCTTTCTCACAATGTCTATTAAAATTGTAAAGTTGTACTAGAAGTCCTTACTAGTGCAATGCAATAACAATAAAAAGTTATATTGATTGGAGAGGAAGAAATATTTATTCAGAGATGACATGATTATATATATGTAGAAAATTTCAAATAATCAAAACAAAAACAAAGAAAAACAAGAACCTTCTTGGAACTAATAAAGAAGTATAGAAAGGTAGCAAGAAAAACATTTAATATGCAGAAGTATTTGTTTTCCTATTTGCCAACAATAAATAATTGGATGTAAATACAATAATTGCCAAATAGTGGAAGCCAGTATGAAGTCCTTTAATAGGTGAATGTATGAACAATCTATACTTCATTCATGCACTAGAACATTATTTATCAGCAAAAAGGAATGAGCTTTCAAGTCAGGAATAGATGAACATAAATCTTAAATGCACCTTACTAAGTGAAAGAAACCAATCTGAAAAGAGAGTATTTGCTACAGTTTTAATAACATGACATCCTGATAAAGGCAAAACTTGACAGACAGTGAAACGGTCAGTCACTTCCTGAGGTCTATGACCAGAGTAGGAAAAATAGATTAAATCCTGAGGATTTTTTAGGGCAGTATGACTATTCTGTGTGATACAGTATAGTGAATACATAATACTATGCATTTGTCAAAAGTCATTTAACATATAGCCAAAAATAAGCCATAGTGTCTCTAAAAAAAAAAAAAAAAGGTAGGTTTAGGGATGCCATGGTAAAACGCAGAAGGTGATAAGAGAATCTGTATCTGAAGCAACTTCACTAACAGTCTATAAGAATGGGGCGAAAAGGAACTGAGTATAAGTCTGCTACTCCACTTAATGAATTGTTTTCCACTGGGGAATGAGTTAACCATTCCAATAATGCTGTACATGTGTACTAGATTCGAACAATTAAGCAAATGACAGATAATGTGGATAACTGTTGGAGTTGGAAGTTACAGATTAGCAAAAAGAAGAGGCTGTAGCAGTTCATGTGATAATGGGCTGAGTTGGAGACAGCACTACAAATTCAGGAGTAGCTTAAATTATTGGTAATAGATAGATATAGAAACTTGTATGAATAGATACAGGCATACCTTGTTTTTGTGCTTCACTTTCACTGAATTTTCAGATATTGCACATTTTGCATATTGGAGGTTTGCAGTAAACCTGCATTGAGCAAGTACATTGGCATAAATTTTGCAACATCATGTGCTCATTTCATGTCTCTGGGTCACATATTAGTATGCTCACAATATTTGACATTTCCATCACTATTATATAAGTTATGGTGATCTGTGATCAGTGATCTTTGATATTACTATTTTAATTATTTAGGGGTGGCACAAATTATGCCCATATAAGAGGGCAAATTAATCTATAAATATGTGTGTTCTGACTGCTCCACTGAACAGCCATTCCCACACTGGTCTTCTTCTCTTCAGGCCTCCCTTATTCCCTGAGACACAGCAATGCTGAAATTAAGCCAATTAAAACCACCCAGTGGCCTCTAAGTGTGCAAGTGAAAGAGAATCGCACACTGCTCCCTTAAATAAAAGGCTAGAAATGATTTAGTTTAGTAAGAAGGACATATCAAAAGCCCAGAGAGGCCATAAGCTAGGCCTTTGACAATAGGTAGCCAAGTTGTGAATGCAAAGAAAAGACCTTGAAGGAAACGAAAAGTACTACTCCAGCGCACATGTGAATGATAGGAAGGCGAAATAGCCGAATTACTGATATGAAGAAAGTTTTAGTGTTCTGGATGGATCAAACTAGTCACAACATTTCCTTAAGTCAAAGACCAGTACAGAACAAGGCCCTAACTTCTTCAATTCCATGAAGGTTGAGAGAGGTGAAGAAGCTACAGGAGAAACGTCTGAAGTTAACAGAGGTTGGTTCATAAGGTTTAAGGGAAGAAGTCATTTCCAAAACAAAACAGGGCAAGGGGAAGCAGTAAGTTCTGATATAGAAACACCAGCAAGTTATCCACAGGATCTAGTTAAGATAATTAATGAAGGTGGCTACACGAAGCAACAAATTTTCAGTGTAGATGAAACCATCCTCTATTAGAAGAGGATACAATACAGAACTTTCATAGAAAGCAACCTAAGTCAGGAGTCTGGTTTCAAAGCTTCAAAGGGCAGGCTGACTCTCTTGTTAGGGGTTAATGCAACTGGTGACTTTAATTTGAAGCCAGTGCTTATATACAATTCTAAAAATCTTAGGGACCTGAAGAATTATGCTAGTTTACTCAGCCTGTGCTCTATAAATGAATGCCTGGAAGACAGCACGTGTGCTTACAGTATGGTTCATTGAGTATTTAAGCCAACTGTTGAGACCAACTGCTCACAAAAAAATATTATTTGCAAAACATTACCAGACACTGACAACGCACCTTGCCACTCAAGAGCTCTACTGGATCTGCAAAGGGAGATTAATGCTATTTTCACGCCTGATAACACAATATCCATTCTGCAGCCCATGGATTAAGGAAAAATTTCAACTTCCAAGTTTTATTATTTAAGAAATATATTTTGTAAAGTTCAGGCTCTCATAGATAGTTTTTTTCACTGACGGATCAGGTCAAAGTAAATTGAAAACTTTATGCAAAGCATTCATTCTAAATGTCATTAAGAACATTCATGATTCATGGGAGGATATCAAAATATCAACATTAACAGGAGTTCGGAAGAAATTTATTCCAGTCCTCATGGATGACTTTGACATCAGTGGAGGAAGTAACTGCTGATGTGATGGAAATAGCAAGAGAACTAGAATTAAAAGTAAAACCTGAAAATGTGACTGAATTCCTACATTCTTTGATAAAACTTGAATGAATGAAGGGTTCCTTCTGATAAAGAAATAAAGAAAGAGGTTTCTGAAGATAAAATCTATTTCTGGTAAAGATGTTGTGAATTTTGTTAAAATGACAACAAAGGATATAGAATACAGTAAGTGCCCAACATATGAACAAGTTGCAAACATCTGTGCATGCATCCTCTACAAGTAGTTGTGTTTTTGTGTACTTTACTATACAGTACTATATAGAGTGCAGTAGGACAGTATATTTATTTCAAGCAGAGTTGTCAAGAAGCAAGCGTAAAAACAGTGGTGATGGAGCTGGTACTTTATTGCCTTTTGTGTTAGTTGGGTACCTAGGCTAACTTTGTTGGACTTACAAACATGTTCTCAGAATAGAACTCTTTCATATGTAGGGGACTTACTATATTACATCAACTTAGTTTATAAGTAGCAGCAGGGCTTGAGAGGATTTTATCAGAGAGCACTGCATGCTTCAGAGAAATTTTTCATGAATGGAAGAGCCAACAGATGTGGCAAACTTCATTGTTTCTTTGTCTTTAAAAAATCAGCCTAATCTTTAGCAACCATCATCCTGGTCAGTCAACAATCCTCAACATTGAGCTAAGACCCTCAACTAGAAAAAACATTACTACTTGCCAAAGATGCAGATGATGTTAGTGTTTTTTGGTAATAAAGCATTTTTAATCAGGGTATATACTTATTTTTAAAGAAATAATGTGATTGTTTGCTTAATTGACTACAATACACATTATGTTTGTATGTACACATGGACAAGTTTTTATACACATGTATATTTTCTTGTTCCATTAGCTGAGAAGGCCAACAGTCAAAACTATTCTGCACTCAATGACTAGATTTTGGTTTCTAATGCCCATGTCTAACAAAAGTAAGCAGGATTCTAAGAGAAATGACTGATTCTGGATTGGAAGGAAACACACAGGATGAACCTGAAACACATGTTAGTGCAGCAAATTGAGGGAACTGAGGAAGCACTCCAAAAAATAAAAAATAAACGCCATGCTAGTGGTTTTTAAAGTGACTTGAAGGAAACTGAAAAAGCTTCCAAAACCCAAAACCAGAACCATTTGTCCAATACGATATATAAAATAGTATTGAGCCGGGCTCGGTGGCTCAGCCTGTAATCCCACGCCTTTGGGAGGGTGAGGTGAGTGGATTGCTTGAGCCCGCGGGTTTGAGACCTGCCTGGGCAGTGAGACCTCATCTCTACAATAAATCAAAAAACCAGCTGGGCGTGGTAGCACATGCCTGTAATTCCGGCTGCTCAGAAGGCTGAGGTGGAAGGATCACCGGAGCCCAGCAGGTCAAGGCTGCGGTGGGCGGAAGCGGCCACTGCACTCCAGTCTGGGCGACAGAGTGAGACTCCAACTCAAAAATAAATAAATAAATAAATAGTATTGAACTATGACCCAAAGTATAAAATAAATATTTATGGTTCCACACTGATTTATTTAAATGACTGAATAAATAGTAAAATGAGATGAAGAGATAAATCTGTGCAATGGAATTTAAATTATGTAAATAGTCACTTTCATGGGGGTAAAGCATACTTTCCCACTAGTCAATTGGCAATGTTCATAGTGCTGTTCTTTCTAAGAACACAGTATGGAAAGAAAAATATATATTTAGAGGGGAGAATCCTGACAACTCTGTCTCAGCCAGGTGATCAAGGTTATTATCAGTGATAAGTTAAGTTGATAGCATTTTCCTTCTCGTGTTGTGATAAGAATGACATTTTATCTCTGTGATTTTTCTTTAAAAAATACATAAACCCAATTTAATAATAAGAAAACCATCAGACAAATCTCAACTGAGGGACATTCTACAAAACATCTGACCAGTACTACTCAGAACTTTCAAGGTAATCAAAAAACAAGGGGCTTAATAAGACATGACTTCTAAGTGCAATATGTATTCTGAATGGAATCCTGGAAGAAAAAGAAAGGCATTGGATAAGAACTTTGGAAATCTGAATAAAGTATAGACTTTTCTTGATTATAATCCATTAGTATTGATACCATAATAACACAAGATGTCAATAATATGGAAATCTGTGTAAAGGATAGTAGAACTCTCAATATTATCTTTGCAATTTTTTATCTATTTAAAACTCTTCTAACATAGAAAGTTTATTTAAAAGTCAAATATAAGAAGAAAAAAGTTTGAGGATTTACATTTTACAATTTTGAAACTTACTACAAAGTTATAATATTCAATCATATGGTACTGGTATAAGCACATGCAAATAAATTATAGAAGTAAGATTACGGAAATCAACTCTTTACATTTAGGGCAAATGACTTTCAACAAAAGTGTCCAGGAAATTTTATGGGAAAAATAACCTTTTCAACAAATTTGCTGGGACAGCTTACCTTACCTTAGAGAAAAATTAACTCAAAATTGAAGAGACATAAGTGTAAAAGTTAAATCTATAACATCCTTGGAATAAAATATAGCAGCAAATATTCATGACCTTAATCACCAAAATCACAAATGATCAAATAAAAATATCTATAAATTAAACTGAACAACAATAAAAAGTTTTCAGCCTTGAAAGACACCATTAAAAACTAAAGGGATCAGCCATGGACTGAAATAAGATATTTGCAAATCACATATCTTATTGTATACTATATAAACATACTCTGAGAAATCAGTAAGAAGAAGTCAATCCAGTTAATAAATGAGATACAGAAATATTTAGTAAACACAGGAATATGTGTTCAACAGTTTTAACCATTAGGAAAACACATTAAAAAAAAATTTTTTTTTAAATAAAATATGATGCCATTTATAGGAAGTATAAGCACATATATGTTTTTTGTTTCATTTTCTATTATTTGGGTATTTTGTTTATATTTGTAAGCTTGTAAATTAAGTAAAGCTATTTTTTTCTTGATTTTTAAAAAAATGGTTGCTTGTTTTATTTTATGTAATATTTTAATTTTGAATTATATTGGTCCAATATAAGAATTCCTAAATGTAATATCTGTCACATTATTTGCCTATCATACCACCTGCTTATTTTTACTTTATTCCATTTTGAAAGCTTTTTCAGCATTTCTGGTATGTTTCTACATTCTACATTTTAAATATAGATATCAGAGTTTTATTGTCCAAAACCTCTTTTTTGTTCTCTACGTTTTTATGAATAATGGTGGCATGATTTTATTTATAAAGCAATTTCTGCTAGTTATCTGAAAATATTATAATACTTTCAGATAATGTTTTCAAGTCCTTTTTTAATGACTCTTGCTTTGTCTGTTTTCTCCCTTTTTTTTTCTCATTGTTGTAGCTCTGCCCTCAATGTGGATGATTTTCTTCAAATTTTGATGTTCCTTTTGTGTCAGTCAATATTTAGCAGTGAGACCCTGAAAAGCAAATTGACTGCTTTGGGTACAGGATGCATGGTTTATCCATCATTGTTCTCCGCTGTGGGGTTATTAATGGGAACGCAGCCTATATTGAGAGAGCCCAACGTATCTCTTATGGACGATTTTTTTTAGATCAATTTACCTACAGAAGAATCTTCTAACCTCCTCTCTGAGTCGCAAAACTGACTGGTCATGCTTTGAGTTGAAAGAAGAGCAAATGCAGAGCAATTTACTATCCAGAATGAACCTCTCTTTTTATTTGAGAGCAGAACTGTACCCATGCCCTCTTCTGTGCCTGGGGCCAAATATCCAAAGTATCTTGAATTCTGATTCAATTCCCTGCCTTAGCTACATCTTCTCAATGTCTTCTTCCAATACTCCTATCTTCAGTTTCTCTCTGAGGTCTGTATTGTGGATGTTTGCAAGACGCTGGCTTTGCCGACAGCCTTCTCAGTTCTTCTAGGATAATTCCCATTTATCTGTTTGCTTTCCATTTTCAAATAAAATTGCCTAAAATCCTCAACCACTGTCTTCTCTTCCTCTTTTGTCTTTACTATGTTTTACCTTTACAAAGTCACTTATTGTTCTTTGAAAGCATTTTAGAAGGGAAGAGAAGTAAAAAATCTCACCTAATCTCAAATCTCTGCATTCATTTGCTTGAGATTGCAACTACCACCCAGGGAAGCCCTAAAATTGTCTTTTGATAGATAATTCTGGTTGGTTTGGGAATGCAAAGGGTTTCCTATCTTCTTAAGACCTTGCATTAGTGTGACATATTTGTTACAATCAATGAGCCCGAGTTGACACATTGTCATTAACTAAAGTTCATAATTAGGTGCATTGGAATTCACTCCTCATGTTGTACATTTCTATGGGTTTTAACAAATTGTTGTGTCATTTTACAATAAAAGAACAGAACACTTTACCTGGAAAAGAAGCCAGAAA
This sequence comes from Carlito syrichta, assembly GCF_000164805.1. Classification (NCBI taxonomy): domain Eukaryota; kingdom Metazoa; phylum Chordata; class Mammalia; order Primates; family Tarsiidae; genus Carlito; species Carlito syrichta. The sequence goes on from NW_007014950.1 coordinate 54,967, forward strand.
AAAATCTACTTCTACTTCAAACTCTTCATCGTTAAGATTAAAAAAAATAAAAGCATAAAAGACCCAGAGAGATACGGGAACTTCATCAACTTCACACATCTGCACATCTGGAAAGTGCGACAAACATTTTAAACTAAGTTAAAACCCCACTCCCATAGTTTTTCTCCTTTTCTTTTCTTTTCTTTTTTTTTTTTTTGAGTCGGAGTCACACTCTGTCGCCCAGACTGGAGTGCAGTGGCCGCTCCCGGCCACCGCAGCCTCGACCCGCTGGCCTCCGGCGATCCTTCCGCCTCAGCCTTCCACGTAGTAGGAATTACACACCTGAGCTACCACGCCCGGCTGATTTTTTGATTTATCGTAGAGATGAGGTCTCGCTGGCCAGGCGGGTCTCGAACCCGCGGGCTCAGGCAATTCACTCACCTCAGCCTCCCAGAGGCGCGGGATGACAGGCTGAGCCACTGTGCCCGGCTCTCCTTGTCTTTTCAACTGATCAGTTGATCATTTTAAAAATAAAATTTCAGCTATGCGAAAACTTTATAACTGGCATAACACATATTGTCCCCCTCATTTCAGCCCGGAGTGATGAGAAAAGCATCATGGGAGATGTGAAAGAATTATATACCATTTATACCCTGCTAGGCTTTCCCCTATCAGTAGGAAGTGGTCTAGGCCTAGTGGTCTAGGTCCTGTAGACTGCTATAGTCAGGAATTGGCTAGGGTCCTTCTAAGCAGTTGATTTTTCAGGACAGGACTTGTCTTGTTACTAGGGAGGGCTGTGGTCTGAATGCTTGTATTCTTCTAAAAGTTATATAGAAACTTAATCTCCATCGTAGTGGTATCATGGGGTAGAATCTTTGGGGAAGTAATTGAATCACAAGGACACCACCTTAATGAATGGAATCAATGATTCCGTAAAAGAGCTTCAGACGGTTTCTTGGCTCTACCATTTTTTTTCCTGTCACATGAGGACACAGCGTTGTCTCCTCCAGAAGATGCAACAACAAGGCGCCATCTTTTAAAGCAGAGAGTGAGCCCTGGCCAGACACTGAATCTGCTGGCCCCATGGTCTTGGACTTTCCAGCTTCCATAACTGTGAGAAATCAATTTCTATTAGTTATAGGTTATCCAGTCTAAAGTATCTTGTTATAGCAGAAGGAATGGTCCAGATGGAGCACCGCAAAACTGGGTCTTTGAGTTTTCTTAAGGTGTCCAACCTCGTTCGAAAAATAAGAAATAAGAATTTGATGAAAATCAGCAGCCTGGAGTAAAAGCATGCGTGTCATTAAAGTGTCACCTGAGCTGTCTAGACTCAACCTAATTAGGGAACAGACACGGGCCCAGCAGAAAAGGAACTCCTAGGGGCATTAATGAGAAGCTAAGTATGTAAACAAAACAAGTTCTAGATACTTTATTTATTTTTAAAACCAGACATGGTCCAGAAGGCATTTCTGGTCTTTTTATCTCTGCACTTAACATTTCTCAAGCCACTGGAAAATATCGAAGGTTAAATGACTTCATATAAGGCATTTCTCTCTAAGAATGTTAATTCAAATAAAAAGAGTTCACTACAGTCAGAATTCTTAAAAACGTATTAATCAGTTAGAGCTCGAAACCTACTTCCAAATTGTGAATAATGTAATTGTTAGCAGTTAGGTAAAACATGATTTGTAACTCATGACGTTTTAATCTAAAATGATTTGTGTGCCCAAATCACAGTCTAAAGTATTTTGTTATAGCAGAAGGAATGGACCAGATGGGGCACTGCAAAACTGGGTCTTTGAATTTTCTTAAGGTGTCCAACCTCACTCAAAAAATAAGAATCAAGGATTTATAAAAATATTTATAAAAATATTCCTTGGTGGCAGAGCAAAACCTTCTAACCTGCTCTAATATTAAGGCCTTACTTCAAGATGATTTGTATAATCCTTGTAATTTATTTTTCCTGGTTAATCTAAAGTTAAAAAAAAAAAGTTCTTTCTACTACAATTAAAATTTTAAAGTAATTTAATCATATATTATCAAAATGCTATCGATCAATATTTCACATTTGTTTTGTCTGCACTTATTTATGTTGTATGAATACGTTATTTTAACTTACATAATTTTAGCTACTCATTTTGCTTTTGTGAGAATTATAATATTATTTGAGTTTGGTTCAAAATGACAAAATCAGACTTAAGGTATTAATTATTTGCATTTCAAATTATCTAATATTTTATATTCATGATACTCATAGGAATAAAAGGTACATGAACCTCTTTCTTGAAACTCATAAATCTCAAACCTGAATGGCAGAAATGTCACCTTAGAAGAAAATCTCAGCGGATTTGAGACCCGCCTGGACAGCGAGACCTCATCTCTACCATAAATCAAAAAATCAGCCGGGCGTGGTAGCACGCCTATAGCTCCGGCTACTCAGAAGGCTGAGGCGGAAGGATCGCCCGAGCCCAGCAGGTCGCAGCTGCGGTGGCCGGGAGCAGCCACTGCACTCCAGTCTGGGCGACAGAGTGAGACTCCAACTCAAAAAAAAAAGAAGAAGAAAATCTCTAGAATCATCTATGCATCTGTCCTGCTTTTCCTAATGATGATCTACTCTATTTAAAAAGTCTTATTGGAAAAAAAGATTCTGTTATACTTATAGATTCTTTTGTTTGAACCAGGGTGATTTTTAATTCAACAAATACTTTTCTGCTATAATTAAATATTGTTTCTGATTATTTCTAGTGAGTATGAGTAGATCACCATTGTTCTATTTTAAAGACCATTGTAAGTCAGCATTGTTTTCATATTGTCTCTTACTAACAGCATCTCCATTTGTTTATATACTTAATTATCAAATTCCAAAGAAATGATGCCTGCATACCAAAAAGGTTAGAGCCATTTATAAAGTTGTGAATATATGTTTTTCTTATCACCCCGAGGGCTCAGTCTCAGTGCATTTTACATAGATGGCTCTCAAAATTTTTTACATGTGATCAATTTACTTGGTAAGCAAGATAAAATATGTAGACAACTAGATATAGATGGAACAGTCAGCTTAATGTATCCATGGTTCAGTGGTAAGCAGTAGAGTATATTTTAACAGCAGTGGAGATAGATCCAGCTTTCCTTGGGGGAAAAAAAAAACAACTGGTACATTAGGGACTTTTGATGTTTTGGGGGTGCAACGTACAAGCTACAAAACACGTTCACAGTGAAAATAAAAAGACACTTGCTATGATGAACAAAGAACTCTCATTTTTCAACGGTCATGTCGCTCTTGTCGTGGGTACCCACTTTGATCCCTGATTAAAATGGGTGGGAGGAACTTGGGCTCTTGAGTGGCCAGCAACATTAGCTGCATCTTCCCAGGGCCCAGTGGACCCTAAGGAGACACTATCCCACCTTAACATGGCAGTACTTGTCCAGGGGGAGGAGGCATTAGGTGGTGTCAAATAATATACGACTGCTCGTAATTGCCATGGGTGCCTTAGGAGTTTCACATACATTACTCTCATTCCATCTTCCTAACAAGTAAAAGTAGTTCCTTTTTTACTGAGTGTGAGAGGGACAGCAAAAAGTTCATTCTCCTGCCAGAAACTACAAGGAAATGGAGCGGTTGAGCTAGGATTTGCATACAATTGTTTCTGAGCACTGAAACCCTACATCCACGCTATGCTGCATGCCAAGCAGCACTGGGCACTGGTTCCAGTTTCCGTTAATGAGGAAACTTTGTGAGCTTCACTTCCTAGCCATCTCCCAGCAAGAAGAACACCCCGGGATGTGGGCGTCAACTCCCACATGGACTCATGGCACTCCCAGACTGGTACCAGGAGAAACATAGACAGTAGAGGCAAATGCTCCCATGATCTAATTCTAGGCATCTGTCTGGAGAATTCCATCCAAAAATCTACTGAGTACACCCAGTGGGAAGTCTTATAACTTCAACAGAAAAATTATAGCTACTCTTTTGAGCCTTCCTAAGAGTGAAGCTGAACAGAGTCAACAAATAGAGTGACCGAAGTCAACAAATAGAGTGGAAGAAGAAAATAAAAATTACATGCACAAACAACATACTGCTATACCTGCCCAATTTGTCTCTTAATTTGGAACTCTACAAGGAATGTGGTATATCAGCATGCCCTTTCAAAACCACCTACATTCTCCGAACTTGGTGTGCCTTTTACTGCTTGTGTAAGTTCATTCGTAAAGATTTAATTAATATATCTGTCCCACTGAGGTGTAAGTAAGTCTATTTGCTTAGGTAATAAGCAGTGAAGACAAAAACATCAATAGCTGTGGCAAGTCAAAGATGGGAGCTAAACAGGAATATTAGTACCTACGTTTCAAAACTGGTGGGGTTGGGCTTCTCAGAAAAAATAAGTTTATTGTGAAAGACCACATATAATTTGCAATAGAATCCTAAATTTCTTTCCTTTATAACAGAATGAACACCATTCAGAAGTGGAATTATTAGCACGTCCTAATCTTTCATGCTACACTAATCTGTTTAATCAAACTCCATCTCAGTTTGTCTAAGCATGCCGCCTGCCTCTGAAGGGCAAATTGCATTCCATCTGACAGCATGTGGTTTTAAAAGAGAATGCACTTGTTTTTACTCCCTGGATAATGAGTACAAAATCACTTTGTACTTTAAAAAAAAGCTTCAAATTACAAGTATCTTTGCTTACATGAGAAGCGGCAGAACAGAGGACTCTGCTGCTGGTCTCTCACTTGTTTAAAAATCTCTTCTAAAATATTTCTTTTCTCTGGATCTATCTGTAGGAAACCTGAGAGTCGAAATACATACACTCCACATGATGTTGAGCACAGAGTGGCAAAAGCACAGCTCAAATAAGATTTTGAAATGACAAAGGCAAGTGGTGAATACTAATAAACCTTGATTAGTTATGCCAAGTGCTCCGAATTGAAACTCCTCTTCTTGTACAGCCCTAGCTTTTCGCAGATGCTTGAGGTTGCCTCTCTGAGATTTGAAATATATCAACATAATTTTCTCCAAACAGCTTTTAACAGAGGAGCCATGTATTCAAAAACAAAATAAACTAGGGCTGTGAGGAAAAAAAAAAAGGCTTATAGTGTTTTTCGTTTTGTTTGTCCCTTGAGTACAAACTTTTAAACACAATTTCTCCTCTACTCTTCCACATAGGAGCTGATACAAAATTCAGGGAGGGCTTTAAAATGATATTTAATGAACCCTGACAGACATTTCCTCGAATTTCTAACGCAGTCTTGTTACTTTCTGTATCAATTTTTAAGTCATTTTACCATACCTAACAGAAGCTCCTTAACCTCTCTGCTTTTCTGAAAGTTTAGTTTAGTGGCCCACTGCAATGGAACCACTAAAGCTGGTTGTTAAAAATCTGAATTCCTGGGCCCATCCAAACTTGCTGAGTTAGAATATCTCATTTCTAGGACTCAGAATCTGCACATTCACAAACATCCCCTCCCCGCACACACACAGTCTAAATGCTCTTCCATTTGTCCCTAAGCATCTTCAGAAGGACCACAGAGGACACCAATATTCATGGATAGTCAAATCCCTGATGTAAAAGGGTGTAGCATTTGCATGTAACATATGCAAATCCTCCTGTAGACTGTAAGTCATCTTTAGATTAATTATAATACTCAGAACAATGCAAATGCTATGTAAATAGTTGGTATATTGTATTGTTTCTATTTTTATTATTTTTTGCTATACTATTCTTATTTATTTATTTATTTTTCTTGACATTTCCTATTGGTGGTTGACTTAATCCACTGATACGGAACCCATGGACATGGAGGGACAAATGTACCATGTGAGAGTCTATAGATATAAATGAATTGTTTATAGACTTTTAAACATTTGCAAAGATTTAGAGATAGATTTCACCTAGAAATACATTTTGTGGACATTGACTAGTATGGATTAATAGAGAAACTGGAAAAAAATATAAAACAATCATCCTTATGCATTTCTTTGAAATACCGTTCATCCTGGATAGTACTCACTGATCAGCTTCTAACAGTACAAAAATCAACTAAGAGAGCATTTGAAACTTTGATAGCACACTGGACCAATGTCATATATTTTTGATGAATAAAAATGATAATTTTTAGCTCTACTTGCACATGGGGAAAATTAGGACATTAGGAAAACATAAACTCACCACTTCTTCATGTCTGCATTTTCTCACATTGATTCCATTTATCTGCAATGAAAAGCAAAGAATAGTTCCCCATGGCATATTGTAAATTGACTTAATGTTTTGGTTACACATAAAAAAGTGATAAAATATATACCTGTAGAATTGCATCCCCAATAAAGAGCAGTCCAGAAAGTTCCGCTATGAATGAAAAAGGACAATTGATAATGCATTAGTTGCTTTTGCTATACAGATGAAAAAGTATTTTTGTTAAGTCAAGGTAAAAAAAATAAATGAAACAAAATGTTAAATGTTCTATATGGTGAGCATCTTAAAAGTTTTACAAGGAATGGAAATTCAAAACAATATGATTCAGTCCACTTTAATTGCTGAAACACCTGCAGAGATATTTCTATTTAGTTCTACAATTTCAGAGCTTTTTTAAGGATAGGTGACCAAATTTTCTCTTGCCATTATAATTCTGTGGTCTCTGTCATAACGTTCGAGATGGTAGATACCCAATTTATCAGCTATGAAATTGTTTCCAAGTTCATTTTTAAACATTACATTGTTTTACAAATTTCAGTCAATGCAACAGTTGATTTATACCTTCTCTGTTTTTCCTAGATGGAGTTTCTATGATAGGCTAACTGAGCAAAGCTGTATATAAGAACTGAAAAACAAAATACCTGAAATTGTCTATACTAGCCTTTATTAGATGTGACTTGTTTGTCATTCATTTGGTTCTTTTGTTTGTTTAGTGAAACAACTGAAAAGTTCCTAATTCATCCCTGATCTCGTGGTTTATTGGTTCATCATTACTCCTCTTGTGTGTGAAAAGCCCTCCTGTGGAGGGATAGAGGGCAAAGACTCAGCATCAGACTCAGTCACTTACTGTCTTATTTTGGGAATCTGGAGCTTTTCAATCACACAGTAACTCCCAATTCTTAAGTATCATCTCACCAAATAGCTACTACATAATTTCCAAACATGTTACCTCTTTGCTCCTTGGAGATTTTTGAAATGACAACTGGAATGTTATGTTCTGCTCCTCCCTGGAAAAAGAAAATCATATATTGTATTATTTAATCTAAAAACATGCAGCTGTTAACTAAAAAAACTTTACAAGCAATGGAAGAAAATATTAAGTGGACACAGGCAGAATTTAAATAAGCTTGTAGAATTTCTTCACTAAGTAGTGCCCCCATAAACATTATCTACTTGTTTAGAACTTTTCTGAAACATTCAATATTTAATAACAATTGACTTTGAAAATTCTCGTTTATCAAAAAAAAAAAATGATGTCTTTAGATAGACATTCTCTTCAATGTGTAACAGCTCTGTCCATTGTAGGAATTATTTAGGATTCCAAACAGCAGATAATTTTACATGTCTTTTATCTGGCTAAGTTAGTCTGTGTTGGTAACCAAGCACTCTTGTGATGCAGGGAACTCTCTGGATGCCAAAGGATCAGAGAGACCTTTACCTGTAAAAATGCCTGAAAAGATAGTCTGAACTCCATTGTGATTGTTCTATTTTCAGAACATGTAAGACATCTAAGCTTTTTTGTTTGTTTTGCCCATGAATGTCCATTTGTAACTCTGAGTTAGTTGCCAGTATACTTAAGTATAAGATAGTCAATAATTTTTTAGTGTTATTTTATTTTTTTCTTGACAAATAGAGTCCTTTCGACTTCTGGAATATTAAGAAATACAATGAAATTTCAAACTCACTACTCAATGGCCTTTTTTTTTTTTTCTTCACTATTTCCCACCAACCTAATATCTTTGCATCCCACCCCTCACTGACTGGGCAGGGAAAGTCCCTGTCAAGAAGCAAGCTACAATAGCTCCTCATTCTGGTTCTGCCTTTTAACCTCTAATTTCCTAACAAGTGCTGACCCTGTCTAAGATGACCCTGTCTAATGTGAGCAAAGAGATAGTGATTTGTTCCTGATGGTGTGATGAAAATTAAGTGCTCATTTTGCAAACAGTAAACACTGAATAAAGGGTCACTATTATCCTAATGCTGGTGATCTATTAAGATTTATGAGTGGCCTTCTGTATCTTTTTTGATTTTTAATAGCTTGAGAAGGGTATTTTGTCTGAAATTAAGATCGCTACTCCTCCTTTCTTTTGTATTCCGTTCACCTGAAAGTTTGTTTCCCATCCTCTTACTTTGAGTCTGTGGGTGTCCTTTCTAGTGAGGTGAGTCTCTTGAAGGCAATAGATTGTTGCCTGATGATATTTTATCCATTTTGCCATTCTATGTCTTTTCAGGGGTGCATTTAGTCTGTTCACATTTAGGCTAATAATTGAAATGCAAGAGTTGATCCCTGTCATAAGGTTCTTACAGAGTTGTTCCTGTTTATTTGTTGTTTTTCTTTGGGTTTTGGAGTTGGTTCATGTGTGTTTTTAATCTTTTGCCTGTACTCTTGTGAAGAATGCTGTTGTTCTTTTTTCTTTTTCTTCTGTGTTCAGTACTTTCTTAAGTGTTTCTTGTAGAGGTGGTCTGGTGGAAGCGTAGGTTCTTA
>NW_007014951.1:0-1148 GCF_000164805.1 Carlito syrichta
AGGTAGCATGACATAGCGACTCTCATGATAGATATCATGGCTTCAACTGACAGTGGGCAAATGATACAGTGCCCTGCTAATGTCTGTTGATCTTTTCACAGCTCCAAAAAGAGGGCATAGCAAGGACTCAAAAACTTCTGCACATTCCTGAACAGTATTTCTAAGAGCTAATAAAAGGTGTTTCCCATTATTTCCTATGCGGTCCCAATAAGTAGCTTCAGGGGATACTTGACTTTCCTATAGGCTATGCCATACCAACTGAAAAACAAGTCCCCATTTACTCCTTTTTTCTGACTGATTATAAGTTTACATAATATAGTATCGATGTAATCATAAGTCTAGTGATTTGTCTAAGTTATGTATCAAGTAATTATTCATTTTATTACTTGTAGAACTTGCATAATTCATGATGGCTTAGGTGTTGTGAACTCTCTTCACTCTATGAAAAACTTGATTAGTGCTTCTGCTGGACACTACTGATAACAGCTATAAGATATCTCTGATACATGACACTAGGATGTCTGAACTGAAAAATGTCACTATCCATAAATGAGGCTGAAACTCAAGTTCTATAAAATGCTCTGCTTCTCATGTGGCTAATATGCAGGCACTAACAACTCTGGACTTATAAAAGGGAGCTGTAAAAGCCTGGGTAGTGATCATAACCAGAATCATTTTTCCATAACCTGGAGCCAATTCTGCTTCCTTAATTCAAATTCAGAAATAATATTTCTATCCGTTCCCTATCCCTTGATTTATCAGTACCAAGGGTGAGGAGCTGTATGTTACTTGAAGCATAACACTTGAGAACACATAATGAATAAGGAAAATCACTGGGGCACCAATTATAGAATATGACCAGAAGCAACCATCAGAGAGGAGAGTCAGTCATCAGGATACACATCACTAAGGAGAGCCAGACTCTGGGGCACTCATCAGGGGAGAGCTAGTAGCTAGGACATTCATTATGGATAAGAGGCCAGTCACTGGGGCAAGGATTACAGAGAAGAGGCAGTCACTGGAGCACAGATCACAGATCACAGATCACATTGAATGGTCAGTTACTGAGGCACTAATCACAGAGGAGACCAAGTAACTCGAGCATTATGCCCTTAATGTCACAGGAGCATTATGTCACTGGAGCATTA
>NW_007014951.1:2567-3027 GCF_000164805.1 Carlito syrichta
CACAGAGGTAAGCCAGTAACTAGGATACTCATAACAGAGGAGAGCAAGTCACTGCACCATGCATCACAGAAGACTAGTAACTGGAACATCAATTATGCAGTAGGCCCAGTTACGAGAACACCCATCACAGAGGAAAACTATTCAGTGAGGCCCCCAATTTGGAGGAAATACAATCACTGGGGTACCATACACAGAGAAAGTCCAGTCAATGGAGCATATATCATGGTGGAGGCCCAGTCACTGGGACGTGAATCACAAAGGAGAGCTAGTCATTGGGGCAGACATCACAGAGAAGGGTTAGTCACTGAGACACCCAATTTGGAGAAGAGTCAGTAACTGAAGCACGAATCTCAGAAGTGGTTCAATCAATGGAGAACACACTACGGAGGTGGACCATTCAATGAGAAACCCATTGCAGATGAGGGATAATCACTGTAGCACACATACAGAGGATGGTCAG
>NW_007014951.1:3975-5149 GCF_000164805.1 Carlito syrichta
GAGCACACATTACAGAGGAGTGCAGTCACTGAGGCACATATTATAGAGGAGGGTTGGGCACTAGGGAACCCATCACAAGAAGGTAACTCACTGGAACACCTATCAGAGTTGAGAGCAAGTTCTGGAAAAATTATCACAGAAAACCAGTCTCTGGGAAACCCATCAGAGAAGAGTCAGTCCTTGGGGCATTTATCACAAAGAAGAGTCTATCTTTGAGTCACACAATACAGAGGAAGACCAGTCGCTGAGGCACACATTATTGAGGAGGACCAGTCCCTGGGACACCCATTAAGAGGCGTTCCATCACTGAGGTATGAAACACAGAAGAGTCCCGGAAAATGAAGGCCAGTCACTGGAGTGGCTATCACAGGGGAAGCCCAGTCACTGGGATAAAGATTATGGAAGAGGCTCAGTCACTGGGACACTTGTGACAAAGGAAGGCCAGTCACTTGGGCACCCATTATGAAGGAGGACTGGTAAGTCAGACATGCATCACAGAGAGGTGCTGGTCAATGGAGCAACCATTATAAAGGAAGGCCAGTCACTGGACACAACTCACAGAGGAGACAAAGTAATTGGGACACCCATATGAAGGAAGGTATGAGACTGGGCACCAATTTGGAGAAGGCCTAGTCATTAAGACACCAATCATGGAGGAAGTCCAGTCACTAGGGCATCCATCACTGAAGAGAGTGAGTCTCTGGGCACCCATTTTACAAAAAGTCGATTCACAGATCACTCATCACAGGGGTGGAGTATTTATTGGTGTATTCAAATTTGCAGGGGTGCCAAAAACTGGGACAATTATCACATGAGTGCCAATCACTGTGGCGAGATAGTTACTATTGCACCCATCACAGAAGAAGGGCAGTCATTGGAGGACCCATCAAAGGGCAGGGCATGTCACTGTGGAAGTGACAAGGTATGTCACTCCATCACACAGGAGGTACAGTCACAAGGGCATATACCCCAGAAGAGGGTTAGTTGCTAAGGACACTCATTAGAGAAAAGGGCTTTTCATTGTGACATTCATCACAGAGAAGGGTCAGTCACTTGGGAACTAATCATGGAGAAGAGTCAGTCACTGGGAGTCCTCATACAAACGAGAACCAGTAACTGGGGCACTCATTACATGAGTGCCACGCCCAGTGACACCCATCACAAAGGAGGACTA
>NW_007014951.1:5458-8514 GCF_000164805.1 Carlito syrichta
TAGAGAATACATATTATAGAGAATATGCAATACATATTTTAGAGAAATGCCAAAACTGCAGCACCAAGACAAAAGAAAGCACCCATTGGGGCACCCATAACGGAGGAGTTGCAATCACTGGGTTATCAATCATAAAGGAGAGCAGGTCACTGAGGCATACATCACAGACTAGGGCCAGTCACTGAGGCAATCATCACAGAGATGGACCAATAACTGGGGCACCTATTAGTAGTGGATCAATCACTGATGATTTGATCCTGGAGGATGGTCAGTAACTTTGACAGATATCATGAACGATGCAAATTAAGTGTGGTACAAATAACAAAGGGGTATTAGTCACTAAGGCTAGTGTCTCACAGGAGGGCCCATCACTAGAGGACCCATTATAAAGGAGGCATGATCATGGGGGCATTAATCACAGAGGAGTCAGTCAATGGGACACTCATCATAGAAAAGACTCTGACAATGGGACGCCCATTACAGAGGAGACTTATTTACTTGGAAACCAATTATACAAGAGCCTTAGGTACTGGAATAACCATAACAAAGAAGTACTTGTCACTGAAAAACCAAATTTGGAGGCGTTCTAGTCACTGTTTAACCAATCACAGAGGTGTTTCAGTCAATGGAGTATCTATTATGGAGGAATCCCAGTTACTGAGACATTCATCAAAGAAGAGACACAGACACTGTGGCACCCATCACAAGAGAGATATAGTCATTGGGAACCCATTTTAGAGGATATCTAGAAACCATGACACCCATACGAGAGATGACTGTCATTGGGACATCAGTCATAGATGAGTCCCAGTCACTGGGGCACCCATTTCGGAGGAGACACAGTAAGTACATAACCCATCATAGAGCAGGGCCAGTTGCTGTGGCATCCATCACAGAAAAGAACCAATCACTGGGACACTCATCACGGATGGCAAGTTAATAAGGCACCCATTATGAATAAGGGCCAATCACTGGGAAACAGATCATAGAGGAGGGCCAGACACAGGGACACCCTTTCATAAAAGAATACATGTCACTGTGGTACCCATCACAGAGGAGTGGCAGTAACTAGGGCACATATAACAGAGGAGGGTCAGTCACTGGGGCATGCATGTCAAAGGAGAGTCACTCACTAGGAAAACCATATCAAAAGAGAGTCAGTCACTGGGACATTCATCACAGTGAGAACCAGAATCTGGGACATCTATCACAGAGCTTTTCACTGAGGTACACTTCACAGAGGAGGGCCAGTATCTGGAGCATCCATCACAGAGGAGGGCCACTCACTGGAGCACTCATTAGGAGGAGGTACAGTCATTTGGGCACCCATTACAGTGGAGGATTAGTCACCGAGACACTTACCACAGAGAATGATTAGTCACTGTGGATCCTCTAGCACATGATGGTCAGTCACTTGGCACCCTGTATGGAAGAGACATGACACTGGATCAACCATCAGATAGGAAGGACAGTCACTGGAGCACCCATCACTGAGGAGGGCTGTCACCAGGAAATCTATCACAAAGGAGAGCTTGACAGTGGGGCTCCATTTATTCAGAAAGTCAGGTTACTAGGGCACCCATTACATAGCAGGGCAAGTCCATATGGCACTCATTAAGGAAGAGGGCAGGTCAGTGCAGCATTAATCAACAATAATTATATCATTCACTGGGGTTCCCATAACGGTGGCATGCTAGTCCCTGGGGCAAACATTATGTGGAAAACCCAGTCACTTGTGCAGTGATCACAGAAGAAAGCTAGTAAGTGGGGAACACATTCACAAAAGAGGATCAGTTACTGGGACATTTTTCAGTGGAGGGCCAGTCACTGGGGCACCCATCACAGAGCAGGACCAGTCAAAAATTCATATTTCACAGAGAAGACCTAGTCACTGGGATATGCATCAGAGAATAGGACCTCTCACTGTGGCACCCATCATGGAGGAGCACTATTCCCAGTCATAGAGGAGAGAGTCAGACATCGGGACACCCATCACAGAGAAGGACCAGTCAATGGGGCACCCATCACACACAAGAGCGAGACACAGGAACACCTCTTCCAGAGACAACTAGACACTGGTGCACAAAATATGGAGGAGGGTTAGTCACTGGGACATACATCACTGAGGCAGGTCAATGCCAGTGGCATCCATCACAAAGGAAGTATAGCACTGGTCACCCACAACAGAAGTCCTGTCACTGGTACAGGTTCAAAGAAGAGTGCTAGTTGCTGGGACATCTATTACAGAAAAGCGCCAATCACCACTGGGGAATGCATCACAAAGGAAGTGTAGTCACTGTGCACCCATCAGGGAGAAGGGCAAGTCACTGAGACAGCCATCACAGAAGGACAGACACTAAGGCAGCCATCACATTGTGAGGGCAGTCACAAAAGGAACCACACACAGAGGAGGGTTAGTCACTAAGGCACCCAACATGGTGGAGGGTTACTTAATTTGATACCCATAATAAAGGCAGATAGTCACTGGGACACCCATTATGGAAGAGAGCCCGTAACTGGGATTATATTCAGAGAGGGAGGCTATTCACTGGGGAAACCATTATGGTGGAGAGTCAATCACTGGGACTTAAATCACAGAGAAGGCCCAGTCACTGGAGGAACCATAATGCAGGATGGCCAGTCAATAGGAGCTCATTATGAAGGATGCCCAGCAACTGGACACCAATCAGAAAGGAGGATCTGTCACTGGTGCACCCATCTCAGAAGAGGACTACGTACTGATGCAGTCATCACAGAGGAGGGTCCTTCACTGGGGCACCTATTAATGAGAATGACCTGTCACCCGTCCACCCATCACTGAAGAAGGCTAATTACAGCAACACTCATCTCAAAGGAAGACTTGTCATTGGTGCACCCATTCAGAGGAGGCCTATTTACTGGGACACCTATCACAGAGATGGACTAATCACAAGGGCACTCATGTAGGTCAGTCAGTCACTGAGGCACATGTAACTAAGGAGTCACAGACACTGTGTCACCTATAGTGGAGGATTGCTAGTCTCTGAGAGACCCATTGTATAGAAAACCCAGTCACT
>NW_007014951.1:9069-9779 GCF_000164805.1 Carlito syrichta
CCAATTACAGAGGAGATTCAGTCACTGGGGCACTGATCACAGAGGAGGGTAAATCAGTGAGACTAAACACAGAGAAGGGACAGTCACTGAGGCATCCAACAAAGAGGATGCCCAGTCACTGGGACAGCTGTCACAGAAGAAGGTCAGTCACTGGGGCACTATCAGAAAGGAGGACTAATCATGAGGATCCAATACAGAGAAGGGTCAGTCACTGTCACATCCGTAACAGAAGATGGTCTATCATTAGGTCACAAATCACAGAGGTGGTCCAGTCATGGGTGAACTCCTCAAAAAAGAGTTATAGTGTCAGGGTAGTCCATTATAGAGGAAACCTATTCACTGTGGCATGTGTCATAGAGAAGGGCTATTCATGGGAACATCCAAATTAAGGAGAGCTAGTCATTAATCAGCAGTTCCAATGGAAGGCCATTCAATGGGTTATCTATTATGGAGTACTCGAATCACTGAGAAAGTTTTTACAGAGAAGGCTTGGTGCCTGGGACACACAGAATGAACGAGGTCCAAAAATTGGACACACATCACAGAGTAGGACTAGTCACTGGGAAAACCATTTTGGAGGATGCACTGTTACTACAGCTCCCATCACAGAGAAGGGCGAATCATGGGGGCACCCATCATATATGAAGGCCAATTACTGGGCACCAATCCCAGAGGAGATATATTCACTAGGATGTTATAGTCAGATAGTG
>NW_007014952.1:0-870 GCF_000164805.1 Carlito syrichta
CACAGGTAGACAAAACAGTAGAAGGGAGTAATTTTATATCCATTTTATAAAGCCTGAATCCAAACATTGTTCAGAAGAGAAACAGAAAATCTGTGAAGAAAATTGAACTCTATGTTTGCAGGATTTATTGAGTGGAGAGAAAGCACTATACTGTTTAAGAATAAGGGATATATTACAGGAATTAGGACTCACACAGTTGTAAGAGGATCTTGGAAAGTGAAGGTCCAGGAGAAGTTGCTGCAGGACCATAGAAGTCATCAACTACTCATTTTTACAAGTCAGGCAGATATGGCCAGAGAGTTAGAATTGTTAACAGAAAGTTACTACCTCTGTTATATCCAGGTAAGAGGCAGTAACAGGGGAACACAGTGGGTTGCAGCAGTGCTAGCATTTGGGGAGGATTGGATGCAGAGTGGAGGAGAGCAAAGAAAAATTGGAAGGCACTGGCACTTCTGTCTGCCACCATGTGTAACTATGTGGAAAAAAAGAGATGGTAAAATTTAGAAAGTATTAACACTGTTTCACTGTCTAACTCCAAATCTCATGCAAATTCCTCTGTTGGCCAACTTGAATACCGATTCATATATAAGGAAGAGGGTGTTAAAAAACACAAATCCTGGATTCACTAAACTGACCCAGCACAAACCAACATACATCTTACTATTTCCAGGCGGGAGTTAGGACTCACTACATAACATCATTGCCTGAATTAAAAATGAGTAAGCATGCAAAAATTAATATTCAAAGAATAGAAGAAAACAATAGTGATAATAGTAATTGATGAAAAGAATATCTGCAATGTTTTCTCCAAGAATTAAAGGAAAAATTAAGCCTTCACAAGCTCCAAATTTTCATGAAAATTAAATAAAG
>NW_007014953.1:0-866 GCF_000164805.1 Carlito syrichta
GTATTCCACAAGACTCAATGATATCCACAAGGATATCAAACTGAAAAGAAACAGTTTTTTAGGGCCTTATAAGCTGATTAAGGAGTAAAGTATGTCTCAAATAATTATAATGTGCTATAAAATGGGACAGGGTCACAAAGAGGCTGTGAATTTGGAAAAAGAGATTTAAATTTTGGCTGAGAGGGCAGGGTGTCCTGAAGCAAATGTATGTGGTGAGAAAGAGGATACGCAAGATTCATGGACAAGGTTACATTTGACTCAGCTGCTTATACCTCTCAGAATAATTATAGCAGAAGGGCACTCCAGGTGGAGGAAAATAGATATAGAAGAGCACTGAAGTACAATGACATAGCGTGGGTTCACAAAGTGAAGAGTAGTTAGTTGAAGGCAAAGCTGGACCAGAAAGGAAATAAGTATAGTTTCAAAAAGACATGGGTTCCTATCCTTATGGAGTCTGGATATGTAAAATGAAGGAATGAACAAAGATTACAAATATTTTAAGCCTTGCCATCTGAGAAAGTGGCGGTGTCCTTAAAAAGAAATAGGAAAATGAGTTCAAGTGAAAACAGTATTTTTGGCCTATAATCCCAGCACTTTGGGAGGCCAAGGCGAGAGGGATTGCCTGAGCCCAGGAGTTCGAGACCAGCCTGGGGAACTTGAGACCTCACCTCTACAATAAATCAAGAAAAATAAGCGGGACATGGTGTTGCACACATGTAGTTCCAGCTACTTGGAAGACTGAGGCAGAAGGATGCCTGAGCCCAGCAGGTCAAGGCTGTGGTGGTTGTGAATGTGCCACTGCACTCCAGCCTGGGCGACAGAGTGAGACTCTGACTCAAAAAAATAAAAAATAAAAATGAAGTAAA
>NW_007014954.1:0-1014 GCF_000164805.1 Carlito syrichta
TAATGTGTGAGACAAAAGGGCTTTCTTCCTTTATTCTGAAAATTGGGCATAGATCTGTTGACATTTGTGTGAGGTATGGCTGTTGAGAAGTGGGTAGTAAAAAATTCCCCCAGTCCTTTAACTGGTAGGAAGGTGACAGGAAGTTCTTACCAATCAGAGTGACAACATAACCTTCATTATATCCAGGCATGGCTTGCAGGTGATGCCATCAGTGTCTTGTGATAGTGAACCCATGCTTTAATATCAATATCAGAGAGCCTCTGGCTCTTTAACAAGGTAATAAACCACAGTGAGTAATTGATCTAGGTACTGGTGAGTCCGCTCCACCCTCAATCTCCTACTTGCATGTTGGGCTCCCTCTTTCCAAGCATCACACACTGACAGAGAATTTTACTTACATAGGTCATAACTTTTATTCTGGCCAAGTGGCTTTTCAACCTTTCACAGCTGCATAGGCCATTCATATCCATGTGTCCCCAACACGTTGCTTTTCTGCTGTTTGGGATCCACAGTCTGAAGCCCAGTCTCCAGTCTGGGGATGTTAACCTCTCTCTGGACTTTCTTATTACCAAACATCCAGTATTGTCTACTTTTTTTTTAAATAAAATATTGTGTGTTTACTTTTTTTTCTTTTTTTTTTATTTTAAAGATGTGGGGTCCAATTCAGGGTTAGATATATAAATGTTCATCATGCAAGTACCCGTGTTGATGAGGTGTGGTTGTCTTCTCTTAAAAACAAGTTCCAAATACATTCTCAAAGAACATCTCAAAGACATTCAAACCTTTTTTTGTCTGTTTTTTAATATAAAAATCATTCTAGATTTAAGCTTTCTTTGTATGCCTTCATTTGATAAATAGGAAAATATTGAGTATCAGACCTTTCTTTTTTTGGAATTCCTCAGCTTCATGAATAGTTTGAAGAAAGAACCAAAGAGGTTACGCACTGTTTCTGAATCAATAGAAAAATAATTTAATTATAATACACATGTTCTCTCCTTTCTGCCAGGATCTAAT
>NW_007014955.1:0-831 GCF_000164805.1 Carlito syrichta
CAATAGATTAGTACAGCTTGGCCCTTTATGGCAGGAAGAAAAATACTTTGGATAAAAGGGTAATTAGTACAGAGCATGCTTTTGTTTCTTGTTCAATGATTACAAGGTGAGTTGGAGTAAGCTTCTGAAAAAGCATGACAAAGCTAAGCAATGTCAAAATGGCTGCCACTCTGACTAAAGTTACTCCATTTTGTCTTTTCTCCCTTTCATATTTCAAAACCACAGCCCTTCCGTTTCCTCTTTCCTCTTCTTGTTTTTATCTTCCATGTCTGCTTCTGCCCTCCTTCATTTCCTTTCCCCTCCTTTACTCTCATTTCTTTTATAGAGTAAGCAATTTCTCTGGAAGCATGTTAAATGTCCTATGAGTTCCAACTGAGGTCAAGCTGACTGAAGCTTGGGTAAGTAATAAGAACATTTATCTACATAACTAGGTTCTAAAGGTAAGGTAACATTAATTTCATCCTAAGACTGGTTCTCCTCATGATCACAAGATCAAGAAGATAAATGAGCACCACCTGCCCCAGCACCATCTTCCACTACTCGGGGGACTCTGTTTCTTATGTGGCTGGAAGTGTGGTGGCTGTTCATGGCAGCAAAAATGCTAGGAGATTGCAGGCAAATATTTAGAAAATTTTAAAAGTTTATTTATGCATGTAGATGAACATAAGATTTAGATTAATTCTATTCTTTAAATTAGAGGAGAAATCTCTAATTTTATGCTGTTTTATGTAATGAGTAATCGACATCAAGAAGGGGTTTAAAAAATAATAGAAAAGTGTTGGGAGCCATTTTAAAAATAGCAATCATCTCATATAAGCCTTCTTCTTTGTC
>NW_007014956.1:0-1420 GCF_000164805.1 Carlito syrichta
AAGTTATTATTCGATGTCTTCCATACTTTTTAATCATGTATTTCGTATTGAAATCTTTCGGGTGGGAAAAATATTGCTGCTCTAATTTTCTGCTTTTTGTTTAACCTTGTATCTTTTGTCAGTTGGTATTTCACAACTATACTTCTGCTCAACATTATGAACTGTTTACATTCCCGGAAGATAAGAACAAATTAAGAGGTATGACTTCTCAATTAATATTGTAAATTGGCACCCAGATAATTCTGAAAGTGGAGGTCAAGTTAAGATCACAGGAATATAATATAATTTTTTATGGTTCTATGATTTTTTTAAAGTGAAAATTACAAATTTAGTTATAATAACATCATATGCCATTAAAATATTGACTATTAAAATTGTCTGAGACTGTAATTTTGGGTGAAGAAGAAAGCTTTCCTATAGCATGGAAAATAAGTGGGATAAGATATATTAGAAATACAAATTAAAATAAAGTTGTTTGCATAAACTTTTGTTCTATTATTTTGCTAATGTTATTGAAATATTATCAATAAAATTATGTAAACTGTAACAAAATACACCAATATTTAATATAAGCTACAGGATTATTAAGGTTTTAACAATTATGGTGTCTTAAATTTTAATAAAACCCTGATTGGTAACTAAGAGTGAGAGGTGATTTTGTGTGAGAATTAACTAATAGAATATTTCTAAAATTTGTCAGAAGCAAATGAATAAATAGGAAAAAAAGAAACATGAATATTTTAGTTACTGTTTGGAAAACGTTTTTGTCTTGGAAAAATATTTTAAGGATTATATAAGCCATTTATGAAATGAAAGTATGTAATCAATATAAATATGCCAAATCAAAGAGAGTAACCAACAGATATGAAAATTTATTTTACATCCAGTTATTTGCAACCCAGGATAGCTAAAAGTTAGATGTGATTTTGAAAGAATGATAAGCAGAGCAGGAAGAACATTTAGAGAAATATTCATACCATTTGTTTATGAGCAGGTACTGAGTTGATTCAGAAAATAATCTTGAAAGTAAGACATCACTTTTAGGTTTTACAATTAATCAACTGAGCTGTCTGTCATCCTGTATTAGAACATAAGTCCTGTCATGGATTTGCCACTTACCTCTCACTTAAACTCTTTAACTTCCAATTTACTCATTTACAAAATGGAGATCCTGATAATACATTAACCACTTAGAGTTTTAGGAAAATTAAATTAGAGTACCTCTGCAAAGACTTTAGTTTTTTATCTCTCATTTAGGAAACACTTAATAGACATAAGCTACTTTTGGTAGTCCTGCTCTTTGCTGAGCCATGTTCTAAGTTCTAAGTGCTATGAGTAGGGAGAGAGTAGAAAATGAAAAATGCATTTATTAATTTATGAATCAATTGGCTTTATTTTTTCACCAAATTCTCACTCTATC
>NW_007014957.1:0-936 GCF_000164805.1 Carlito syrichta
CCCCATCTTGGTTAATGACAACTTCTGCCAACTAATTGGTCAGGACCAAACTTTGGAGTCAAATTTGACTTCTCTTTCACACTCCATATCCAGTCCATCCTGTTGGCTCTACTTCAATATATATCCAAGATTTGATGTCTTTTAACTGTCTCCAATGCTACCATTGTGCTTCAAGCCACTTAATTATTGTAGTAGCTGCCTAAGACACAAAAACTGCCGTGTTTAAAACTGTCAGATCAGTACAAAATATAGGTTCTTCTCAACAAAGCACCTAGTATGTTTAGAATATAAATCAAGTCATGTCATTTTTCCTTCAAAACCCTTCAGTGGCTGCTAACTTCACTCAGAGGAAAAGTGTTTTTACTATGACCTTTAAGGCGTTATATAATTGGGTTCCCGTGACCTTTGTGACATCATTTGGTACTAATTTCCCTTCTACTCCTCTTGGTTCCTGGAAAACACCGGGTACACTTCAACCTTTGTGCTTTTGTCTTTCTTGTTTCCTCTGTCTGGAATAGTCTTCTTCCAAAAAGTCTCATATTTAGCAGCCTCATCTGTTCTTTCCTGAAAAGTCACCTTTTCAGAGATGTTCTCTGGCTGTCCTATAAAAAAATGTAAGCTAATCCTAATGCTTGTCATCCTTCCTTGCTTAATTTTTTTCTCCTTAGCATTTATCATCACTAACATATATATTATTTATTTTGTCTACTACTGTCTCCCAATGTCTAGAATAGTACATGGTACTTGGTAGGCACTAAATAATTGCTTGTTGAATAAATGATTTTACAGTGATTTGTTCCACTACCTAAATGGAAGAAAAAATAGCTGTTTGGCACATATTAAATATTCAGACTATATATTCATATTTTCCAATAGCATATTAATGACTTTATATCAGCTATGGAGGCCGAGTAGACTCAATGATGCTTACCGAGA
>NW_007014958.1:0-829 GCF_000164805.1 Carlito syrichta
AACGTCTGCCCTCAACGAGTTTGCATTCTGATGGGAGTGGCGGCTCATGCCTGTAATCCCACCACTTTAGGATGTCAAGGCGGGAAGCTCATTTGAGGCCAAGAGTTTGAAACCAGGCTGGACAAAAAAAGTGAGACCTTGTCTCTACAGAAAAATTAAAAAAAAAATTCAAAAGGAGGCCAAAACTTTATCTCTATGATGACCACTTGTATACTTAATCCTGAATTGTATCCAACATCTTTATAATAATAAATATATATATATATATATATATATATATATATACACACACACATATATTTAAAAAATTCAAACTCAATCTTTATATCTTAAACATAAGAAAAAAATTTCCTCCACTTTGAGAAATGCCCCTTCACCCTCCAATATGGTTTTGGGTTGCCAATTCACTAAATACCTATCCTCTGGTCACATGACTCAGGCTCAGCCAATCACAGTCTCCTATTTCCCAGGCCACACCGATTGGCTTAGGAATGACACACAACTCTAGTCAAACCAAGTATAGTCTTCCAAAAAAAAAAATTAAACTAAAAACCACAGACCATTCTCCCCTCATGGGCCATGCATGCCTCATTGTCTTCTTGCTTGGCCGTGGGTGGTCCCAGAGTCAGCACAGTGGGGCAAGGGTCTCTTAAGCCATGTGCTTCCTCCTTTGCAGCCCTGGTAACCATGGTGCAGAAGGGGCAACTCCAGTTGTTCATCTTTGCCCGGGGGAGAGAGAGACTCGTGGCCATGTTCACACCAAGTTTCATTCCTCCCTGTTCTCGCCACGTCTCTTCTCAGCTCTCCCAGTTTTGGTTTATGTTGTTTG
>NW_007014959.1:0-814 GCF_000164805.1 Carlito syrichta
AATTCAAAAATAAAATCAGCTGGGCGTGGTAGCACATGCCTGTAATTTCGGATACTTTGAAGGCTGAGGCGGAAGGATCACCGTAGCCTAGCAGGCGAGGCTGCGGTGGCTGGGAGCGGCCACTGCACTCCAGTCTGGGTGACAGAGTGAGATTCCAACTCAAACAAAACAAAACAATTTTATCATTGAGTCAGTAGTTTAGAATTGATTCTAGAAAGGCAGGAAAAAAAGAGAGCGGAACTCAAAGAATGAACAGAACTGAAGCTGAGTTTTGCAGAGCTTGAACTTCTTTTAACATGATAGATACAAAGGTCACTACAGAATAAAAAGGAGAAAGTAGACTAGAATATAAAAACTCTAAACTTGTATCAAAGTAGTAAAACAGCCTCAAAATATATAAAAGCAAAAATCAAAACAATTACTAGCTGAAAAGACAAATTCACTATCAGAGTGGTTTTATAAATGATACATTTACACCAATTGGTCAAATACTGATCAAAAAAGGAAGTTTTAACAAATTTTTTAAATCGGAGTCACTTTCTCTGACACCAATACAAGTTATGCTAGAATTAATAACAAAAAATTCTCATTTGTTTAAAGACTTGAATATACTTCTATATAATTCATAAGCCAAAGAAAAAAAAAAGGAATTTAGAAAACAGTATGAAAAAGAACATGAAAAATTAGCAGTTATTCAAATGTATTACATAACAGCAAGACAGACACACTAAAAAAGGGACTTTAATTCTTGTGAATTAATTTAATAGCCTGAAGTTTGTCTGGCTTTAGTGCTTTTTGTCATTCATAAAAAAAA
>NW_007014960.1:0-7261 GCF_000164805.1 Carlito syrichta
AAAAAAAAAAAGGCACAGGGGACGGTGTTTCACGCCTGCCACCTCAGGCACTACAGTGGGAGGTGGGGGTGAGAGGAACGCCCGAGTGCAGGGTTTCGAGACCACCTGAGCAACTCTACATGGAATCAAAACATTTGCCGGGCTCGGTGACGCACGCCTGTGGTGCCAGCTACGTGGAAGGCTGAGGCGGAAGGGTCACCTGAGCCCAGCAGGACACCCGGGCTGTGGTGTCCAGGAACGTGATGCCGCCCTCCAGCCTGGGTGACAGAGTGAGACTCCTGCTTAAAATAACAACAACAGCAACAACAACAGCAACAACAGCAACAATAATAAACAATTAAATAGAAAAATATTTCTTCTTCTTCTTCTTCTTTTCTTTTTTCTGAAAAAAAAAAAAGTTTTCCTATTTATTCTGGAGCCAGCCCATGAGTGCAGAGCACATAAACAAAAAGTCACATCTCCATTAAACGTGTCTGACTTCTCGACCGTGGAGATCTTCTTTCTTTCCACTCGATAACGGCAGGTCGGTGACCGTGATTCAACCTAAATAGCTATGCCACCCCATGGGCCAGTCCTTAGAGGCCCAGCTCGGTGCTTCTCCAATGTCTCCTCTTGGAGTGGTACCGGATGCTATGATCAGCTGTCACCCGAATCCCGGAGAACGGGACGATTTGGCTTCTGTTTCTTGGCCAGGTATCGCTTGATCCCAAAATTCTCGTGAGAAGACAGAGTGGGACTCCCGCTCAAAGAAAGAGCGAACGGCTATCTATGGAAACCAACACAATCCTGGAAAGTGGAAAACAATTTCGCAAATAAAACGTAAGTTCAAGGGGGATACCAGGTTGCAAGTCACCGACAGCGGAGGGAGACTTTCCAGCATTCCACAGAAACACCAGCCTCCCTTAGCAGAAAATTCAAGGCCAGACGGATCTCTGTGACATACCGTCCGCTGTCTCCCTACTCACCGTTCAGTAGGGTTCACGCTCAAGGGCAGTATAGTCCACAACCTGGTGGTCACAGCCTATCGAGGCACGGAGAGCACGGAAGATGCCGTCACACACAGCAACCCCAACCCTCTGGGATCCTACCAGAGGGGTCCATAGGCTTCCCACAACATCTCGGGCAGAGTCCCGGTTCCAGATTCCAAACCCCCCCACCCCCACCCCCAGCCCTGTCGTTGGTCTCATGGTCCCTGCCGGTTCCTCGAGGTGACTTCATTCTGGGCCCTGGGTCGAGGACTCCTCCTAGTCCATCCCATACCCCTGCACAGGAGCCCATCCGTGGCCATAAGCTGACCTCCGTCCTCTGGCAGCAAGGCCGGCTGTACCGGTAAGAAAGCGGACACTGACGAGCTTCTGCAAAGCAAAAGAAACCATCCAGAGAGCAGGGAGACAGCCTGCAGAATGGGCAAAAATACCGATCTTCCAATCGTCTCTGACAGAGGCCCAACAGCTGGGATCGACGAGGAACTCACACGTGCCACGAAGAGACACTTCTCAAAAGAAGGCCTACGGGCAGCTGACAGACACACGAGAAGGCACTCAGCCTCACTCCTCAGTCAGAGAAATGCAGATCAAAACCACATCGAGATACCACCTCCCCCCAGCAAGCACGGCCATCGTCCATGACACAAACCGCCACAAACACTGGCGAGGATGCTGAGAAAAAGCGACGCCTCGACGCCGCCAGTGGGAAGGCAAAAGAGCGCAACCTCTCTGGAAGACAGGGTGGCGAGGTCTCCAAGAACCAGAAACTGCCTTTCCATATGACCCAGCCATCTCCCTCTTGGAAACGTACCCGGAAGAACTCCAATCATTCGACAAAAAAGATACCTGCACACGTATGTTTGTGGCAGCTCCATTCACAAGAGCAAAAACGCGGAACTGACCATGTGGCCCATCGAAGCCAGATCGGATTTCCCACCCCCCCATGGGGTAAACAGACCTAGTGGAATATCACACAGCCCTCAAGAAGGACAAACATGTAGACTTCGCCGCAACTTGGATGGATTTAGAGTCGATCCTACTCAGCGATTGATCACAGAAACGAGAGAGGACCAGAGGTTCTCACTCATAAGCGGACCTCCAGCAGTGGAAAACTGTCTGGGGGGGGGGATGGGCAGTTGAGGGAAACTGCTAGGGCAGGGAAGGGCGTACCTGACCCTTGTCGAAGGGTGCCCATGTGATCAATGTGTGGATTGTACCCCACATCTTTGTAACAAGAAGAAGAAAAGAAGAAGAGGAGGAGGAGGAGGAGGAGGAGGAAGAAAGTGTACAAGCTGGGTGCCGTGGCTCAAGCCTGTCATCCCAGCCCTCTGGGAGGCAGAGGCGAGACGATGGCCTCGACCCGAAAAGAAAAACAAACAAATAGCTTAACAGATCCTAAATGCCAGCGTCCAAGG
Organism: Carlito syrichta; assembly: GCF_000164805.1. NCBI lineage: Eukaryota > Metazoa > Chordata > Mammalia > Primates > Tarsiidae > Carlito > Carlito syrichta. The sequence continues at coordinate 2,402 of NW_007014960.1, forward strand.
AAACCAGTCTCCAGACTAGCAGGTTCTTCCCCGAATCTAATGTAGACGTACGCACGGATACTGCCAACGACAGGAGGCCAGGGCCATCTGAACCGTGTTTCTTCTCGGCTAGCTGTCTCCTCTCCTTTTGTTTTTTTCCTTCACTCCGTGGCCTGGACCGGAGGGCACCGGCATGCTCACGCCCCCGCCGCCTCGGCCTCCCGGGTTCGGGCGATTCTTCCGCCTCAGCCTCCCAGCCGTTCACACGACATGATTTCCAAAAACACCCGAGGAATCCCGATCGCACGGGGACAGCCGTCGCTCGCGGTGTGCCTCTTCGTCCGGGTGCTCTGCCACCCGACGGGCCAAGGAGCGGCGTCAGAGCGGCGCGCTCGTCCCCGTCTCCGAGACACGTGGCGTGGTGAGTGACGGCAGATAGGCATCGCACGTCCCGGTCTTCGCTCGGCCAGAGCATTCAGTTTCATGCTCATGTCTCTTCGGGTAAAGTCCACCCCTGTTGGATCTTAGACACGGACACGTTTCAAACTCGTCTGACCGGCTAGCCGCGTGTCCCGAGGGATGTGGAACGGCCCCGCCTCCGGGATCTCCCGGAAGAGTCTACCCGGTTCAGAATCCCCACGAAGATCCGGTTCCGGGGAGGGCGGAGTGGGGTTCCCAGACGACGAGCGTGGGAGAGAGGGGAGATCCGTTCCTCCAGGAGACGGACCGCAGCAGCCTCGACGGTCAGGAGCCACCGACACCAGGTGGCACCCCGAGACAGGTCGGACGCTTTCCCCCCGGGATGTGGGCCACAGCTGCCTCGCGGCCACCAGGTGACGCTCCAAGTCCACGGGTGCAGGCGTCGGCCGGGATGGCGGCGCGAGGGGACGGACGCCCCCGGGCAGGCCGGCCTTCCGGCCAGAGCCAGACCACGTCTCTGAGCCTAAGGCGCCCTCCCCGGCGCTCCCCAGAGCGACGGGCCGGGGACCTCGTGTGTTTCGCACGGAGCCCGAATCCGTCCCGGCCACAGGATCTTCTGAGACTCCCGTCCAGAAAGGGGAGAGCAACCAGGCCCAGACCTCAAAGAATCTGCCGTCTCCTGACGAAGGAGCGGAAGGACTCTACATGCCAAAAAAGTCCCCTCCAGCCAAAGTGCCTGCTACAGTTGGCCCTAGCAGACGGGGAAGGAAAAAAAAAAAAGGCAGCCTGTAATCCCGTGCCTTTGGGAGGCTGAGGTGAGTGGATTGCCCGAGCCCGCGGGTTCGAGACATTCACCATAGGGTTAGAACTCCAACATGTACATTTGGGGGAGCACAATCCATTCCATGACAAGGCAAATTACAAAAACATCCATGGAAGCACAGTTCGGAGAACACCTAGGAGAGACAACTGAGAGATGGCAGAAATATTGGAACTATGAGACTGGGGATATAAAACAGCAATAAGCAATCCATGAAAGACGCGAGTGGAAAAAGTAGACAACAAGCACAGATGTAGACATCATGCAAAAAGAGAGAGGAAGTTTATTTTAAAAGTTGCATAAATAAGAAAAACACTGTCACAGAACTAAAGACGACTTATGCTCCCGAATAGACCGAACATGACTAAACAAAGAATCAATCCGCTTTTTAAAAATTCGGTCTGACTTCCATGCCACATTCTCTGTCATCATCTTTATTTTGTTTTCTTCACGTACTAAAGTCACATTCTAACAAGGTTGACTTTAGAAGACAACAGCAAGGAGACATTAAAACAGCATTACCTGTATCCTCACAATCTGATTTAAATTTTTTTTTTCCTTTTACTCGGAGTCTTGCTCTCTTGCCTAGGCCGGAGCACAGTGACATGCTCACGACCTTCGCAGCCTCGACTCGCTGGGCTCAGCCAACCGAGTAGCTGTCACTACAGTCTTGTGCCACCAGGCCCGGCTAAGTTTTTTGATCGATAGTCGAGACGAAAGCTCACAGAAGTTGTCCATGCTGGTCTCGAATCCCTGGCCTCAGGGAACCCTCTCGCCTCCACCTCCCAGAGCGCTGGGATCACAGGTGTGAACCACCACACCTGGCAACTATTTTAGAGCAATTCATTTTACGACCCTCTTCTGATAGATGCTGTCATGAGAGACATGGGCGATTGGAGGTTTTCCTCCCCTGAATTTTCGTTCGGTCACCAAAAGAACGCCATGGTCAAAACCAACACACCAGAGTGTCACTACTCTTTCTGCGTCACTGACTTGCACTCGGTTCAGCGACTCACACACTGATCACTCGTACAGTGCCGCCCTGTGATAAGACTGAAGAACACGGTGAACCACCACGATGATGTTCCTCTCCTCAAGTAGCTCACCGTTTTTTTGTAAGGAGACAGACGTGGAAACAGAGGCAACGAGGTTTGCAGGGAAGCGTTTATGAAAGCTCACGGCATTCTTCCTAGGTGCGTCGTGTGCGCATCAGGCATTACTGTCTGCAGAGGGCAAGCTCTCCTCCAGAGCATGTGATGCCGGCTCAGAGTCTGGATGCCGGGAGACAGTGTCTCCCGAACCAAGGAGGTGAAGGCTGGAGACAGGAGACAGACTCGAGCACAGCACACAACTCCCGCCAATTCACACATGTGCCATGACCCCGGGCAGCAGGCGAGTCTGGCATCCACGCGGGCTGAGGCATGAGTGGGGGAGAAAGCCACAGGCTGTGCGTCAGGCGGTGGGAGTCATCACACGGCCACCAGGGGAAGACTTAAGCGTGGCCACCTCTCCAAGCTTCTATTGCGAGGCACCCGGAGCCGATGCTCTGGGGCTGAGACAGCTGAGGGGTCTGGTACAGGCAGAATAGACTCTCCTCGACCAAACCTAGTCAGGCTCTTTGGGGCCCTCCTCTTGCCTAGGATTCAGTCTTAGCCGGAATCCTAGCTTTGGCTGGCCAAGATGAGTTTGAACAGACATCCTGCTATGTTACTTCACACCCTTGATACCTAAGCCCCCTGATCTCTGGATCACGTTTCTCACGCCCCCGTTCTTGTCAGTTCATTCCTCGTCCTGCCTTCTACAAGACTCCTGTGTGGACACTTCTTTTGAGTGGGAGACTCACTCCTTTTCTCAGGTGGGAGTGCAGGGGCATGCGTGCTCACGGCTCCCTCAGCGTCGACCTTCTGGGCTCCAGCGATCCTTCCACCTCGGCATTCTGACTAGCCCGGAACGACAAACCCACGCCACCCCACCCAGGTATTTTTCATTTCATGGTAGAGATGAGATCTCGCCAAGTGGCGCAGACTGGTCTCGAACCCACGGGCTTGGGCAATCCACCCGCCTCTGCCTCCCAAAGTGCTGGGATCACAGGCTGAGCCATCGAGCCCGGCCCCCCGTAAGACCACTTTCACAAGAATGCCTTCCCTTTGATGTCTACTTTTCGTCACGGTCCAGTCACTGACCCTTCGTCCGTGTTCCTGGACTATAAATCCCCACTTGTCCTTGTGGAATTCAGACTCGATTGTCCTGACGCCTATTGCAGTTGTCCCCAAGGACGTCCTTCCGAGCCTTTTGACACATGTCACCGTCCTTCTATCGGACAAGAGGAACCCCACGCTGCTCTAAGACAGGGAGGTAGGAAGGAGGTTGAGTCCCTCCAGCTGGACACAGTGGAAGAACAAGAAGGACAATAGGGCCAGGCACAGGCCTCAGGGAGGCCCTTGAGGCAGTGGGGAGAAAGAGCAGGGAATTCTCCTGGAGCCTTCCCCTCCACTGGAAGGAGAGCTTCATAAAAGGAAGGTTCAACCAAGTAAGCTGGGGTTTGTTTGTTTGTTTGTTTCTAGGATAACACTTGCAACAAAATTCTATGCACATAAAAACAGTTTCATTGCCCATCATCAGATATAAAAACCAAGACAAGGAGCATCATGGACATGGACAACTGCCGGTCCTTGTGTGTGCCAGCGTCTATCGATTCGTGTATCAGGCTGGCTTCTCCCAGGGTGGATTGGGAGTTGGGAAGAGGCACAAGGGGACACTTTTGATGGATTTTCTTCTTCACATGATCCATGTTTCCTCTATACTATTTTAGGGTTCTCTTCTATGCTTGACCATGCTTTTAACAGAAAACCCAAAAAAGGCGTGGATGATTGCATCAAGACACAATAAGAAAACATACAATTTCCTTTTTATTTCTTTTTTTCTTTTTTTTTTTTTTTGGTGAGTTGGAGTCTCACTCTGTCACCCACACTGGAGTGCAATGGCCGCTTCCAGCCACCGCAGCCTCGACCTGCTGAGCTCCAGCGAGCCTTCCACCTCAGCCTTCCGAGTAGCCGGAACTACAGGTGTGCGCTCCCATGCCCGGCTACTTCTGATTGATAGTGGAGATGAGGTCTCGCCAAGTTGCCCAGGCGGCTCTCGAACCCGGGATCGGGCAATCCACTCACCTCGGCCTCCCGAAGTGCTGGGATGACAGGCTGAGCCACCAAGCCCGGTCTTTTATCACTCTTATGAACCCAAAACAGACTTAAAGAATATGACTTTCTCCTCATTGAGAGAAACAGTCCAGATCATTTCTGCTTGGATGGAAACTCGAGGACAGCTTGTGATCCTTCCAAATCCTTTCTCACTCAGAAGCGTGTCTGATTGACTAAACAGGTAAAGCAGGGGTCCTCAAACTTTTAAAATAGGGGGCCAGTTCACTGTCCCTCAGACCGTTGGAGGGGCGGACTATAGTTTAAAAAAAAAAACTATGGCCGGGCTCGGTGGCTCAGCCTGTAATCCCGCGCCTTTGAGAAGCTGAGGTGAGGGTTCGAGACCCACCTGGGCAGCGAGACCTCATCTCTACAATAAATCAAAAATCAGCTGGGCGTGGTAGCACGCGCCTGTAATTCCGGCTACTCAGAAGGCTGAGGTGGAAG
>NW_007014961.1:0-760 GCF_000164805.1 Carlito syrichta
AAGCACCACCTTCTGGCCAGGGGTCAACAGTACAGTCAACCACATCGGATACAACACCTCAGCTCTGAGGAAGGCCTGATCCCAAACCCCAGCTAACACCACTTTCCAAGCCACTCTGGTCATTCAGGACACCATGAGCCAGTGCTGGTCCACAGCACAGAGCTGCCACACGTAGCAAGTGGTAAACTCACCATACCAAGGCTATATATAGCCAAGGGAACCCTACAGTGCCTACATTAGCCCCCTGTAAACCTCAAATAAGAAATTGTCTGCCCAGACAAGAAGGAACCAGAGAAATAATTCTGATATTATGAAGAAACAGAGTCCTCCAATACCCCTAAAAGACTATACTAACTCTTCATCAACAAACCCTAACTGAAAGGAAATTTTTGAAATTCCAGACATAGTCTTCAAAAGAGTAATTATAAAATTGACCAATAAACTTCAGGAGAAAATTGAATACCAAAATGAAGAGATTTTAAAAAACGATTCAAGACATGAATAAAAAATTCTCCAAAGAGATAAACACTTAAAAAAAAAACCAAACTGAGACTCTGGGAATGAAAGGAGCATTTAGAGAAGTACAAAATGCAGTGGAAAGTAAGTTTTAACAGTAGACTAGAACAAGGAGAAGAAAGGATCTCAGAACTTGAAGCCAAAATTTTTGAATTAACCCAATCAGACAACAATAAAGAAAATAATGTCAAGAGAATGGAACAGAGTCTCTAAGAAATGTGGGATTATGTAAAACGTCCAAACC
>NW_007014962.1:0-1682 GCF_000164805.1 Carlito syrichta
ACTCTCAACCACCGTGGCCTCCACCAGCTGGACTCTGGCGATCCTCCTACCACAGCCTCCTGATTGGCCAGAATGAAAAACATGCACCACCAAGCTTGGGTCACTTTTTTGGCTACTTTTAGAGACAAAGTCTGGACAATGTGCCTGGGGTGATCTCCAACCTGGGGTCTCAGGACATCCTCTCACCTCGGCCTCCCAGAGCACTGAGAGGACAGGTGTGAGCACCCACACCGGGCCTCCACATCCCTCTCGGAACCCCACCATGAGGTCCGTTCCCTTCTGATGACCTGGGACCCTGGAGAGGGTGGCTGGTGTCATACATTGTGCCCTCCCCATGGAGAACATCTGGTGCATGGGCATGTCTCTGCCAGTGCACCCATCTGTCCTCCTGCCTTGTTCTCCATGATGGATCCCCTAGCTCCTCCCAGGGGCACCTCGGGGAAAGGGAGGGCATGACTCTCAAATCCTCAGGGGAGCAGGGATGGCTGGGCATCTCATGCCTGTCTCCTCAGCACTTGGGAAGGCTGAGATGTGAAGATGGTCGGAGCCTGGGAGCTCCAGACCAGGCTAGACACCATAGCATGCCCCACCTCGAACCCAATCAAATCCCACCAAACCTAGGATGAAGGCACACCTCGTCAGGAGGATCACCTCTGGCCCAGAGTTCAAGACCAGGCAGAAGACCAAGATGTTGGTCAAATCGAAAGTCTTTGAACAAAGCAGTTTGGGAGGCCCAGGTCAAGTGGATCGCTTGAGTTGGGTAGTTTGAGAGCAGTTTGGCCAACCTAGTGACGAAAGAAAACAGAGAAAGAATGAAAGAATGAAGAAAGAAAGAAAGAAAGAAAGAAAGAAAGAAAGAAAGAAAGAAAGAAAGAAAGAAAGAAAGAAAGAAAGAAAGAAAGAAAGAAATTCTCCTGCAAACCTTGTGCCCTCAGGCCTTGCCCCCCACCCACATGGGATGGTCCCCAAATCTCGGCACCTTTCAACCCCAAGCCCTCCAATGACTGCCCTTGCTATGGTGCTAGCATTCCCAAGCCTCCCTAGACAGCTTCCTGCCAGCTCTCCTCTCCGAGGTGTGAAATGTGCCCCAGGCCAGCCGACCCTCCCACTCGGCGACAAGGACATTCTAACAAGAAAGGCCAGGGACACATCCTTCACCAGGGGACATTTCTTCCCCTCCAATCCCAAATTTCAGTGGCGCGGGAATGGCTGGGCAACACACCTGCCTTCTCAGCACATGGGAAGGCTGAGACAGGAAGATGGACAGAGCCTGTGAGCTCAAGAACAGGCTGGACACCACAGCAAGCCCCCACCTCGACACCAAGCAAAACACAGAAAACCTTGAGGCAGGGCAGGCCTTGGTGGGAGGATCGCCTCCCACCCACAGTTCAACACCAGGACAGAAGAACAGGATGTCGACCAAATGGAAAATCTGTGATCAAAAGAGTTTGGTTGGCCGAGGTCAACAGGATGGCCCTAGTTGGGCAGTTTGAGAGCAGCCTGGGCAATCTAGTGAGGAAAGAAAGAAAGAAAGAAAGAAAGAAAGAAAGAAAGAAAGAAAGAAAGAAAGAAAGAAAGAAAGAAAAAAGGAAAGAAAGAAAGAAAGAACGAAAGAAATCCATTCTCCTGCAAACAATCTGCACTCAGTCATTCCCCACCACCCACCTCATGTGAGGGTCACC
>NW_007014962.1:2107-3824 GCF_000164805.1 Carlito syrichta
TCCAGCAATATTCTCACCTCAGGGTCCAGAATGGTAGGGGCATCTGGCATCACGACCCCAGAACTCTTGTTTGAATTTGTGCAAAGATGGGGTCTCCCAGCATGGCCCAGGCTGGCCTTGAGCTCCTGGGCTCCAACCATCCTCCTGCCTCAGCCTCCCAGAGTACTGGGATGCCAGACTTGGGCCATTACGCCTGGCCTTCTGGTTCCTTTTTGACGAAGGATTGAGTCCAGGCTCAGGGGTTCACCTCACATGAGGTGGGTGGGGGGGAATGACTGAGTGCAGGACTCCAGTGGGGTGAGTTTCGGTGGCCATGAGCAAGCCACCACCCTCCAGGTGGGGTCTCAGTGTCAGGATCTGACTCAAAAACAAAGGGAAAGAAAAGAAGAGCATCTATTTGTGTATGGAGCTGGGGTCATTGAGACAGAGATCATTGGGGAAGGAGGTCTCAGTCTTTGTGCGTAGAGTTCCCAAAAGATGGTGGATCAGCAGATAATTGGGCTGTGGCTTTGAGAGGCTGAAGCCAGGGAACGCTAGAGCCCAGGATATCTAGACCAGCCTGGGCCATATAGTAAGATCTTGTTGTTCCCCAGACAGCAAACACTCGAGTCATGTGTGGTGGCTTCCATGGTCCCAGCTACATGGGATGTGGTGACCTCCATTCCCCAAAGTGTCTTTGCATCGCCCCCACTGACAGCACGTGCGATTCTAGGCTGGACACCTTGGCTCACGGCCATCAGTCCCGTGCCCTGGGAGTCCAAGGTGGGTGGATCCCTGAGCCCTGGAGTCAGAGACCAGCATGGGAGACGTGGCCACATCTTGTCTTGGCAAGAGGTATACAAAATCGAGTCAGGCATGGTGGCCCCTTGAGTTTTGACTACTCGTTGGCTGTGGTAGGAGGACCTCTTGAGGCCCACAGGTTGAGGCCTCGGGAGCCACGATCATGCCACTGCACCCCAGTCTGTCTGATGGAGACTCCAGCGACAAAAAATACACCTACAACGTGCATCATGACAGGCGTCCACAGCTCTCCAGGAAAGGTCAGCTTGGACAGTGGACAATGGAGTGATCAGGAGAGAAAGGGGCCCTCCCTCCACCCTAAAGTGGCAGACTGGGCAACAGGAACCTAGGCAGGCCACAGCATTGCCAGATCATCTTGATCGCTCTGTGTCCAATGGCTGTCCTAACTCGGGGCCGTCTTTTCCATGTACTCACACATGTCTTGGCCATGGGGCATGAGTGTGGAGGGTGGAGTCAGGCCTTCTGGGACACGTGGCCAAGGTGTGGGATGGATTGCCCGGTGGCCACCTTTGAAACATCCTGTGAATAACAGGTGGGAAAGTTCCTTTTCCTCTTTCATTGCTGAGGATGACATCCAGCGCTGGGTGGCAGGGGTGGTGGTGGTGCTGGTGGTGGTGCTTATTATTATTTGGAATCAGAATCCTGCTCTGTCTCCCAGGCTGTATAACAGGGGAACGCTCACAGACACCACGGACTCCACCTGCGGAACTCAGTAGATTCTTCCACCTTAGCCCCCCGATTGACTGGAACCACAGGTCTTTGCCACCACACCCAGCTAATCATTGGATTTATTTTTGATGGACGAAATGAGGTCTTGCCCCATGTCCTGGTCTGGTGTCAAACCCGTAGGCTCAGGCCATCCACTTGCTGAGCCCCTGAGCCCGGCAAGTGGTTGTGGTGGTGGTGGTGGTTGGTA
>NW_007014962.1:3897-6891 GCF_000164805.1 Carlito syrichta
AAGGCCTGTACCACCATGTTAGACTCTTTTTTTGACTTCCTTTAGAGATGATATCTGGCTAAGGTGCTCCGGCTGGCTCAAACCTGGGGGCTCAGGTCATCCTCTCACCTCGGTCTACCAGAACACCAAGAAGACAGGCGTGAACCTCTGTGCAGGACCCTCACACCCCTCTCATGGCCCCACTGCGATGCCTGCTCCCTTCCATTGACCAAGGACCATGGAGAAGATGGGTGGAGTCACTCACTGTGCCTCCCCATGGGTAGTGCCTGGCACATGGGTGTGTCTCCGCCAAGGACCTCACCCCTCCTCCCACCATGTTCTCCAGGGTGGACCCACTAGCTTATCACAGTGGCAGCCATGGGGAAAGGAAATACGTGACTCTCAAATCTTCAGGGGAGCTGGGACGACCGCATGACTCATGCCTGTCTCTTTGGCACTTGAGGAGGCTGAGACAGGAAGATAGCTGGAGCCTGGGAGCTCCAGACCAGGCTGGACATCATAGCAAGTCCCCACCTCGACCCCAATCAAAACCCAGTAATCCTTGGATGAGAGCATGCCACAGCGGGAGAATTGCCTCCAGCCCAGAGTTCAAGACCAGGCAGGAGACCAGGAGGTTGGTCAAATGGAATGCCTGTGATCCCAGCAGTTTGGGAGGCCCAGGCCGAGAGGACGGCATGAGTTGGGTGGTTTGAGAGCAGCCTGGGAAACCTAGTGAGGAAAGAAAAGAAAGAAATAAAGGAGGGAAGGAAGGAAGGAAAGAAAGGAAGAAAGAAAGAAATCCATTCTCCTGCAACCCTTCTGCCTTCAGTCCTTCCTCCCCCCACATGTGAAGGTCCCCCAACCTGGCACCTTTCAACCCCAACATCCCCAAATGGCTGCCCTCGCTTTGGTGCAGGAATTCCCAAGCCTGCCTGGACGGGTTCCTGCCAGCTTTCCTCTGTGAGCTGTGAAATGTGCCCCAGGCAGACCCACTTTCCAACTTGGCAACGAGGACCTTCTGCCAAGAAAGGCCAGGGAAACATCTCTCACCCAAGGACATTTCTTCCCCCACTAATCCCATTTATTTTGGCTCTAAAGCCAGTCGCCCTGTGAACACATCACACACAGTTGAGAATCTGTGTATAACTCTCATGTTTTTGGAGTCAGGGTATAACTCTGTGGTCCAGGTAGGGGCCCAAAGACATGACTGTCATTCACCGCCAGGCTCAAAATTGCAGACTCTGGCAATCCTCCTGCCTCAGTCTCTGGAGTGGCCAGGACAATGAGCACTTTGACACTAGATCACCTATTTGGATGGGTGCGGAAGCAGGGTCTCTCAGCATGGCTTGGGCTGGCCTTGGGCTCCTGGGTTCCAGCCATCCTCCTGCCTCGGCATCCCAGAGAGCTGGCATTCCAAACGTGGGCCGCTACGTGAGGCCTTCAGGTTCATTTTTGACGAAGGATCGAGGCCAGGGTCTTGGGCTCAGCCTCATCATCCTTGCACTTTGGGAGGCTGAGGACAGCAGCTGGCCTGAGCCTGTGAGCTGAGAACCACCAGTGCACCTCAGCAACACTCATCTCTACCCTCCATCCTAAATGAGCCTGACATGGTGGCACATGCCTGTCATTCCCGCTCCTCAGACGGCTGAGGAAAGGTTCATGGAAGTCCGGTGGGCCAAGGCTGCAGTGGCTGGAAGCGAGCCACTGTCCTCCCTCCTGGGCGACTGAGGGAGATTGTAATTCAAAGATAAAACAAAAAAAGAAAAACAAAGAAAAAAATAAGAGCATTCATTTGTGTATGGAGTTGGAATCATCATGAACAGACAGAGATCATTTGGGAAGGAGGCCCCATTCTTGGGACTAGAGTTCCCAAAAGACAGAATATTGGCAATCAGATTGTGGCTTTGGGGGACTAAAGTGGGGAACCCGGGAGTTCAAGACAGCATGGACCACTTAGCGATTTCTCATTGCTCCCCAGAATGCAAACACTGGATTTGGGGGTGGTCACGTCCATGGTCCCAGCTACACAGGATGTGGTTTCCTCCATCCTGGAGACAGCCATGCCCCTGCCGACAGAACGATCGAGTCCATTCCAGGAACTATGGTTCATGGCCATCAGGCCTGAACCCTGGGAGGCCGAGGCGGGAGGCTGCCTGAGCCCAGGTGTTGGAGACCAGCCTGGCGATGTGGCCAGAACTCATCTTGGTGAGACATCCCCAATATCGAGTCAGGTGTGTTGGTCCGTGGAGTCACAGTTTCTTGGGGACTGAAGGGTGAGGACCTCCTGAGCCCCACAAGTCGAGGCCCCAGCCAGACTGACAGAGACTCTGGTGACAAAAAAGACACCTCCCACATACATCATGCCAGGCATCCACAGCTCCCCGTGAAAGGTCTGCATGGGTGGGGGAAGATGGAGTTATCAGAGAGGAAGGGACCCACTCACCGCCCAAAGATGGCAGACCAGCCACCAGAACCCGGTCTGGCTGCAGCGTTGCTGGACCGCTTTGATCGCTCTGTGCCTGATGGCCACCCTAACTCAGGGCCATCTGTGTTGTGAGCTCACACGTGTCTTTGCCATGGAAAATGAGTGTGGAGGGTGGAGGCAGGCCTTCTGGGATGTGTGGTGAAAGGCAAGGGATGGACTTGCCCAGGAGCCACCTTTGAAATCTCTTGCCAATGACAGGGGCAATAGAGCCTTTTTCTCTTCCATTTATGAGGGTGACTACTAAAACTGGGTGGCAGGGGTGGTGATGGTGGTGGTGGTGGTGGTGATAATCATTATTTGGAATCAGAATCCTGTTCTGTCACCCAGGCCTTAGTACAGTGGCATGCTCATGGGCACTGCAGACTTCACCTGCCAGGCACAGTTGATCATCCTGCCTCAGTCCCAAGGATGGCTGGAAACACAAACCTACACCAACACGTCCAGCTAATCTTTGGATTAATTTTTCATGACTGAGATGAGGTCTCGTCCATTGTCCTGGACTGGTCTTGAACCCACAGACTCAGGTGGTT
>NW_007014963.1:0-898 GCF_000164805.1 Carlito syrichta
CCACTCACCTCAGCCTCCCAAAGGCGCGGGATTACAGGCTGAGCCACCGAGCTGGGCTGGCTTTTGTTTTCTAAATGACAGAACTTCTGCACTCTGGGGGCTTTCCCAACCCAAAGAATGGAGCAGGGGTGTCGCGAGACTCCTGAGGGTCCTGCACTGCTGTCTTCTGGGGAATGAAGTTCCCGGGACTGGCTCACACAGCCTGGTCTTGGCCTTGTTCTTTGAAATCTCTGATCCCCCCCTTCCCAGGTCTTTGAAGCATTAGCACCGCCATCAGCTTCCCTGTAGGCAGCCTAATTTCAGGCTGGTCTTTCTCTAGGATTAATATGGTCGCCACAGGTTTTGAAGTTTTGAAAGTGGTGTGTGGTCCAATGAAGGGGGTTGTGTGCTGGGGGGAGTTGTTCTAGAGACTCTGGAGGTGTAGGGCAGAAGGCTTTGTTCTCTGGTGCCAGGTGGCTACCTGTGCGTGTGGTGACTCGGGCTGTGCATTGAAGCCACACCCAAGCACTGTTCTGAGCTGGCTTTGGCTCTTCAGATGAGGTCTGGCATTGTTCGATAAACCACTCAAAGGCCCCAGAGCTTTCCTAGTTCCCCAGCAGAGAGGTGCGCTTGCCTGTCTGGCTCCAAAGTTGCCCTGAAAGCCACCCTCTCCTGATGCTGCAGCACCAGCCAGAGCTGGGAACTGGCCAGCTGGCCGATGTCGGGAATGAGGAAATGAAGAAAGACGCGTCCTGCTCTCCTGCGTCTGGTCTCCTCCTGTGTTCTGTTGCTTTGTATTTGCAAGAATTTGTCTCCCTGTCTCTTCTCCAAAAGAGAGCCATAATCCAGCCTCTTTTCCCCTCTCAAGGAATGGTAGGGAATGGAGTTATTTGCATATCTGTGCCCTGAACTTCTTGTA
>NW_007014964.1:0-1157 GCF_000164805.1 Carlito syrichta
CCTATAATTTGTCTCATTCCATGAAGATGCCTGAAAACAAATACTCTAATAAAATTGGCTTCTAAACATGCTAAGGGAATCTTTTATAGCATTTATTAATAGAATGATTTCCTCTATGAGATGTTTTTAGCAGGATATACCTGGTCTGTGTAGGTTATTTGTGACAACACACCTGAAATTTATGAAGGTGCAGGGTATGATATTATGGAAATTAGAGTTACATATGGCAGTATCAGAGTACTGCATATTGGCATTTCATAATAGTGTTGATTATAAATTCATTACCTCTCAGCTATAAATTTATCTTTTTGACAGTACTGTGAAAATAGATCTGGAGTCTTTCAAATATTTGTTTTGTCTGTGCCAGTTGGCAGAATGTTGTGCCAGTAGAGGGCACTGCAGGAGAAAGAGTTTTGTTTCCCAATTTGGGTTGTCTTTGTAGGTTCCCGTAGCTTACACAGCTACTCCAGTGCCTAGCTCTCCAGGTTCATGGCAGGCAGCAATATGTGGTAACCAGCAGTGTCCTTGACAACTTTCATTGCAAGAGCAGTTTTAAGAGGTATAGCCCTTTCCCAGTAGTCAATTCCTACGGTGGTGATAGACAACAGCACCCCCTAGCCACCTCTCCAAACCACAGACTCTCCCATGGTACCTGGCCCCTGCAGTGCACACTGCCCAGCTTTTCCAGTACTTCAGATGGCACATTTCTGGAAAATTCCAGAGGCCATATTTTCAGCATGTTCTACTGGCATGGCATATAGAACTTCTCTCTCATGCAGTGAGTGATAGCTGTGCCCTCTCCAACAAATTTGACAAGTTAATTCTGGAGGATTTGGTTTCTGTCTTGGGTGGTCTATCACAGTCATAGGGTTAGTGATTGCTTCTTAAGTTGTTACTTGCATATTTTGATTTTTTTTTCTTGACTTCTTATTTGCCAATACCTCATTACTCTAATCAGCTGTTATATTCAATGACTCTTTATGTTAAACTTTTTCTGTTCAAACTGTGTTTTTCCTTCCTAATTGGATCCAGAATTATATACTAATCTGACTTTACTATCTTTGTGAAAGTGATGCCCTGATTATATCATGTAGACACTTATATATTAAATTTGGATGAGTGTGTGTCTCAATATGACTAAAAAAACCTGAGGATGT
>NW_007014965.1:0-898 GCF_000164805.1 Carlito syrichta
AGTATACAAATATGTATCAACAAAACATTTACCATACTGGTAAGGTTTCTAGTCAACACTAGGATATTAGTATTTAAGTTTGGAGGAAGTTGAAAATTATATGAAGATTTTCAACTGTAGATAGGCTGGTGCCCCTTCTCCAACAACATTCAGGGGTCAACAGTATTATCGTTGGAAAAAAGTCAATTTTCCAGATTAGAAGGTCCACATTTGGATAGACTATATATATATATATATTTATACTCATGCCAATTATACTCATGCCAATTAAGCATTAGATGTTTGCTAGACTATTTGCCAATTTAAATCTTGACTTACAGAATGGCAAGTGGGCATGACTTGTTTCTTTCCTAACTTAAAGTAAGTGGAATTTTCTCATCACAAGCAACTGTAAGAAAATGTCATAATGATGTAAAAATGGGTAATAATTGCTTGTTGCTGAAAGATATCTAATGTCACAACTACAAAGCAGTCAAATTTGTATTTAAAAAAAGATAATCACTGCTTAAGACTAATAACTAGTACTTACTAAACACTCTTACTTGTATTACATTGTGAGGGACAAAAAGACTCAAATTTCACACAAAATGATAAGAAAATATAGTAATTGCAATTAATTTAGTTATTTTTTCTTTCATTGTAATTAATACGATTAATCATACAATGTCCTCAAGTCCACCAACATTAACATTTTATGAATAAATTATTTTATTTTATTATTCAACTTAGGTAATGCAACTATTTTATTTTGATTTGATTAATTGGTGCACTGTAACATAAGCAATACTAGGTATTTTGAATAGACATTTCAGCAGCCTCGACCTACTGGGTTCCGGCTATCCTTCAGCCTCAGCCTTCCAAGTAGCCGGAATTACAGGCATGTGCTACCACGCCTGGC
>NW_007014966.1:0-713 GCF_000164805.1 Carlito syrichta
AAGATACAGTATAAGAGGGAAAAGAGAGAAAAAAGAGAAAGAGAGAAAAAGAGGAAAGAAACATAGAAAAAAAAAGAAAAGAGAGAAAAGGTCATTAAAAAAGGAAAAAGAACAAAGAAAGAGAAATAGAGGAAGGAAAGAAAACCAATCAACAAACAAAGCAACAAGATGAGATAGATAATCAAGCCAACAAACCAATACTCTCTTAAAAACAAACAAACAACAAAAAAAGTTGATAAAGAGCTCTCAGCTTTAGTATGTCTCTTTGAGAGAGGGGGCTCCCTCTTGTGACAGGTTTTGCACTGCAGAGCTGTTACTGCAGGTTCCCTATTCACTTTTGGAACTTAAGATTTTAAAATCTTCACCCCCTGTTGTCTGCAACTGGTAGCTGTTGCACACCTGTGTGAGGGAAAGGGGCTAAAATAACTTGCCATAGCATCTCTTGGTATCTCACCCCCTTTCTTCCACTCCCAGCCCTGTCACAGATCCCAGAGCATCCGGTTCATGGCAGGAGAATGAGGCCTTCTGTCTCTGCTCTGCCCTCTGGATCCCTTTCACTTGTTGCTAGGGGTTGGGGCAGAGTGGGGGGGGAGTCAGTTCGGCACTCATAAGCCTCCTTCTTGGGCAGTTCTGATGTTTGCATTTATCACCCAGTAGCTGGCTCAGGGTGGAAGATTGATCATCTGGGGTTCTGCATCTTCCATTACCCTCCA
>NW_007014967.1:0-712 GCF_000164805.1 Carlito syrichta
GGCTCAATTCAACCTCTTCTCTTTACACAGATGCATGACTGAAAGCAGTGTTGACGCATAGTTATCCTTATTCACCTCCCAGCAGCCTATCCCAGTGTCTGGCATGTCATTGATGTATTCATTTTCTATCACTGAGTAACAAATTATCACAAACTTTTCTATCACTGAGTAACAAATTATCACAAACTTATCAACTGACATCCCTACCCACTCATTATCTCACAGTTCTATAGGTCAGAAACCCAGGGAGGCTCAACTGGGTTTTCCACTTCTAGACTCACTTGACCAGAATAAAGCTAGCAGGCAAGCCATCCTGTTATCGAAAGGTTCTGAAGAAGAACATGCTTCCAAACACATTTAGCAGAATTCAGTCCCTTGCTTGTAGGACTAATTTCCCCATTTCCCTGCTAGCTTGTATTCTTTGCCATAAGGCTCCCTCAACCTTCAAGCTAGCAAGATTACATCAAATTCTTTGCACACTTAGAACCTGACTTTCCATTCTGCCATGAGAAGCAAACTCTGATTCTTAAAGAACTCATGCAATTATAACCTAAACACATACTCAGTAATCTCCCTGCTTTAAGGTCAGCCTTATATCTGCAAAGGACCTTTTGTCATGAAGCATAACTTAATCACAGGAATAACACCAGGTGACAAAGATCTTGAGAGCCATGTTAGAATTCTGCCGACCACAGTAGAAACATGGTTTTTA
>NW_007014968.1:0-769 GCF_000164805.1 Carlito syrichta
CTACAAGAAGACAAAAAAATGAGCCGAGCGTGGTGGTTGCAGGTCTGTCGTTCTGGCCTCTTGGGATTCCATGGTGGGAGAATCACTGCAGCCCAGCCGGTTTAGGCCATGCTGGCCGAGTTGGCCTCTTGGGATTCCATGGTGGGAGAATCACCACAGCCCAGCCAGTTTAGGCCACGCTGGCCGAGTCGCAGTTGGGTGACAGAGAAGGACATGGACTCAGAATAATAATATGATCCTCCACCACCACCAATCACAGGCCTGGATCAGCCGCTCAGCTGCTCATCCTTGCACCCCAGCTCTTGAGAGACCCAAGTGAGTGTACGGCCTGCGTCTGTGGGTTCAACACCAGCCCAGGACATGGGGTGGACCTCGTCTTCGTCATCAAAAATAAATCCAAAGATCAGACAGGAGTGGTGATGCAGACCTGTGGTTCCAGCACTCGGGGGGCCCAGCAGGTGGAGTCAGCGGTGGCAGTGCGCGTGCCCCTACACTCCAACCTGGGCTACAGATGGGGAATTCCAACTCCAAATAATAATACTCACGACCACCACCATCACCACCAACCCTGCCACCCAGCTCGAGGAGTCACTCTCAAGGATGAGAGAGAAAAAGGCAATTCAAGGTCTGTTTTTTGTGGGTTTCAAAACTGGCCACCAGGCACGTCTATCCCATACCTTCCACCATGCACCCCAGAAGGCCTGCGTCTGATCTCCACACTCGGGCCCCACAGCAAAGATGTGTGTGAGCTCAGGAAAGGGACATCCCT
>NW_007014969.1:0-715 GCF_000164805.1 Carlito syrichta
GAAACCTAGAAGAAACTTAGCTTATTCTTAGTTTAGTCTTTTTGCCTCAGCATAGCTGTTAGAAAGCATTAAGATATTCTACTGCAGGACAAGCAGCGGCCTATCCCATCCCCCCTCAACAAATCTCCATCAGATGTAAGACCAGGACAACCCAACCTTTTGAGTCATGGTTTAGCATAATCATCTCCAAGTAAACTTTTAGGTTCCTTGTCAAGGCCGAAGGTCAAAGATCACCCTTTGACTGGCCAAAGTCATAAATAATATGACCACCTTTGGTCAAGGAGTTTGTGAATTGCAAATGTCTCTTGCAGGAAAAACCCCTCCAGGTCCAAACTCCTCAGGCTAACCTAATTATCCCTTTGTGACCTATGTGACATGAATAAACCCCACCATGGCAGCAATCTAACCCACCCATCTGTTTGCTGTCCATCACCTGATGTCAATACCTGCGCTTGCCGGTCCCTTTGTGATGACGTGGAGTAGGCCACCACCCGATCACCTTAATGATCTTCCTCCGTCAAGGGAATGGTTAAAAGGATTCAACCACAAGCTGCCGGCAGCCATTGTCTTGCTAGACTCTGGTGTGGCCATGTGCTCTTTGAGCTGTGGCTGTCACCATGCATCCTGGCTTTGGCCCCCTCCCCCCCTTGGGGAGGTGACTTTTCTTTCTCTCTCTAATTTACTTTTTTTTGAGTTGGAGTCTCATTCTGCTGTC
>NW_007014970.1:0-908 GCF_000164805.1 Carlito syrichta
GCCCTTTGGGAGGTTGAGGTGAGTGGATTGCCTGAGCCCGCGGGTTCGAGACCCGCCTGGGCAACTTGGTGAGAACTCATCTCTACAATAAATCAAAAATTAGCCGGGCGTGGTAGCCCTCGCCTGTAATTCCGGCTACTCGGAAGGCTGAGGCGGAAGGATCGCCGGAGCCCAGCAGGTCGAGGCTGCAGTGGCCGAGAGCGGCCACTGCACTCCAGTCTGTGCGACAGAGTGAAACTCCAACTCAAAAAAAAAAAAGAACCCAAGGGTTACTCTGAGAGCCTAACTGACTACTTCCCCCCATCTCAGTATCCCCCACAGATTCCCTGGCACCATCCTAGCCAGCTGGGTGGCTCTCTTGTCCTTCACTGCCATTCACACCTGCACACTTTAGTGTTTTCCTGTCACCGCCTGCCATGCCCCTCCCCAACGTTCTAAGTCCCTCTCCGGTGTCTCTGGTTCCACAGCCTTTCTTATCTTCTTCCACTATCACCCTTCCCAGCCCAATGTGTTTATCTTGTTTTGCAACCCCCACCATACCTTGTATCTGTTCTTTCTTGGTGATCACATTTTGCCTTTCACGAGTGAACACTGGCTACGACCCTTATCCATACCCAGCACGAGAGCATGACCCAGTAAACCATGTTTTACTGGCATCCTGAATCCAGCGCTATGCCTAGCATTCGGTAAGTAACTGCTGGTTCTCTGTTCCTCCCGTTCAACAGTCGTGTCTCTTGTGCTGCACCAGCCTCATCCTAGAGACACCACAGTGAAAGCGGAGGCCGGAGTGAACGGACTTGGCCCTATTGGGTGCCTGGGCTGCTTTTAATTCTGGCAGAGTGGATACTGTCACCATCAACAATCCTTTCATTGACCTCAACTACATGGTCTGCATGCTCCAGTATGAC
>NW_007014971.1:0-1107 GCF_000164805.1 Carlito syrichta
CTGCACTCCAGCCTGGGCAACAGAGTGAGGCTCCAACTAAAAAAATAATAATAATTTAAAAGGATGGCAGATGATCAAGCAGGACTTTTAAACTAACCAAGCATATAACTAAATGGTTAGAGAACGAATAGTCTTATGAAGCTCTAGAAAGTAAAATAAGGGCAATAATAAAATAAAAACAGAAGTTGATAAGGCAAAAAATAGACTGAATTAATAAAACTGAAAGCAAATTCTTTAAAAAGTCTAGAGAAATACAAAAATGAATAATAATAAGACTGATACATTAGGAGAAGAGAGAGAATAAACTATATTAGAAATAACTATGGATACAAATCTATAGCTACCTAAACTTCACAGTGTTCTTTCATAGTTTTTTAAATGACACATTTTATGCCAAAAAACTTGAAAACTTAAACAAATCGATAATTTTTTGAAAAATATAACCAAAAAAACTGACTCAAGAAGAACTAGAAATCATTAAAAACCAAATCTGCCAAAAGAAACACACATCACTAATTTCTACTCCCAATCAGTCATCTAAATCTTCTCTTGATACAAATCAAAACCTAAATATAATTATAAATGTAATAATAGCAAACCAAGCCTAGCATTGTTCATGAAAATCATAACATGTATAAGTAGGAAAGAAATAAAAGAAAGTGTAATATTAAGAAGTGTATTAATTTAATAAATTCTAATAACAGATTAAAGAAGGAAAAACCACATGGTCATCTCAATAGATACAGAGAAAGCATTCAGTGAAATTCAGTAGTTATTCATGACATTTTAAAAAGAAATAAAAATTTTTAGAAAACTAGGAGTAGAAGGAAAACTTCTTAAGCCTATCTACTATAGTAGGCTGAAAAGTAGCCCCTCAAAGCTATGAAATCCTAATCCTCAGAACCTACAAATGTGATCTTATTTGGATAAAGGGTCTTTACAGAGGTGATTAAACTAAAAGTCTTATGATGGAAAGATTATCCTGGGTTGTCAAGATGGATCCTAAATGCCGTCACAAGTACCCTTAGAAGAGAAAAGCAGAGGGAGATTATGAATACACACACACACACGCACACACATACAGAGAGAGAGAGAGAGAGAGAGAGA
>NW_007014972.1:0-682 GCF_000164805.1 Carlito syrichta
CATTATCAAATGATATTAGCTTTTGTTTTTCCTCTTTACTCTCCTATGTCACACTATTCACCACTTAATATTTTATTTGCTAATGCAAGATCACTTTATTTCAACTTTGTTCTTTTATTTTTCATTTTTTAAATTTATCTTTTATTTCACCTTTGAAGCTGACCTAGAGTCCTTCTTTTTCATTCCATTTGATTTTTGATGATATGACTTTTCATGGTTTCCTGACCATGCAAAAAATCTCACTGTTTAAGTAAGACCCTGACCTTTAATCAGAGAACTATGGCTTTACTTTTATAGGTTTAACAGAATAACTATAGTATAACAGTGCAGCACTTCATATATTTATGCAATAGTGATAACAGCAAAAATAATAGACTGTTAATAACTGTTATTAACCACTTGCCACTGGGCACTTATAAGTACTTTTCATGGATTATGTCATTCAATAAAAATCCCATGAGATAGCACCATGAGAAAACTTGCCAAAGTCATAGAATAAATAATGGTGAGAACGAGATCTGAAAGCAGGTTTGTACATCAGAGATCATGTTCCTATTCAGAAAGCTATATAAACCACATACTCATCACTTCAAAAACTTCTCATGCCCACTTCCAGTCAATCCCTGCCGGGCTTGGTGGCTCAGCCTGTAATCCCGCGCCTTTGGGAGGCTGAGGTGAGTGG
>NW_007014973.1:0-725 GCF_000164805.1 Carlito syrichta
TAAAAAAAAAAAAAAAAAAAAAAAAAAAACCACCTTTCTAACCCTCCACACCTATTTATAGGAAATCCATCTGCTCTCAGGTGAAAGCTACTCAAGAAAAGACCAACACCTTCAAACAAACGTTATGCTACTACTATGCAACGCATTCATGTTAAAGTCCATGCTACCTGGGTAGGCTTTTCTCTCCCTATCCACATCATCAGCAGCTCTGCTGATCATCATTCATGCCTCCTCTGACCTTGGGTCACATGGCTTCTTTATTTGTTGATGCCAATGACCTATCTCATGAATCCAAACTAAAAACTGACTTTCATGGCCAATCCTTATGCTTCATCATCAGTCAGAATTATTCTGCCTCCAAGGTTTCCACTTCTCAATATTACTTTTGACTTCTACCTCCTAAACTTCCTTGGCTTCTACTCCTTTGCTCCTGGTCAATATACTCTTTGCCCCCATCACTACAACAGTGACTTCTCTGGGGCCCCTCAGTCATTCAGTTGCCTTTGCAGGGACTCACATACCTCTACCAGCACTGCTCCTAAAATGATCAGCTAGGCATGTCAACAATGGTCTTGCATTCATCTTAACATATGTCATCCTCTATATTTTCATTTCTCTCAATTTGGCAACCCAAATCCTACTCTACTCACATTGCATTCAACTGCTTGAGCTTCCCAAAGTTAGGAAAATGTTTATTTTCATAAACATATTTTGTGCTATTTTAC
>NW_007014974.1:0-710 GCF_000164805.1 Carlito syrichta
AAGTCAGCAGGCCAGCTAACTAGCCAGTTAGCTAGCTAGTTAAGTCAGCTAGCTAGACAGCTAGATAACTTGTTTGCTAGCTAGTTATGTCAGATAGATAGCCAGCTATCTAGTCAGCGGGCTAATTAAATCAGTTAGAAAATCAGCTAGTAGCTTAGCTAACTAGTCGGCTAGCAACTCAACTAGCTGGTCAGGTAACTACTGGGCTTGCCCACTTTCAATTGGGTCAGCTAAATAGTCAACTTGCTCAATTGCCAATCAGTCAGCAAACTAGTCAGTTCACTTGCCAGCAAACAGGTCAACTAACTTTTCGGCTTGCTCTCCAGCCAACTGGCCTGCTAACGAGTTGACAGTCTCGCCAGCTGATTAGTTAAGTCAGCTTACAGCTCGACTCACTCACTGGCTGGCTACTTAAGGCAGCTCACCTGTTGGGTCACTCGCTGCCAGACAGTTAAATCCGCTCACATGTTGGCTCACTTGCTGGCCGACTATTTAAGTCTTCTGGCCTTTCAGCTCACTCATCAGCCAACTAATGTCAGCTAACCAGTCAGTTCTCTCGGTCAGGTAGTTAAGTCAGCTGACCAGTTGGCTCACTCGCCAGCCTACTATTTAAGTCGACTAACCGGTCAGCTCAATCACCTGTCGACTATTTTATGTCTTCTGACCAGTCAGCTCACACGCTAGCAGACTAAATTCAGCTGACCAGTCAG
>NW_007014975.1:0-670 GCF_000164805.1 Carlito syrichta
TATATCTATATCTATATCTATATCTATATCTATATCTATATCTATATCTATATCTATAAGCTGAACTTCATCAAAATCAAAAACTTCTCCATTCAGGACTCTTTAGAGAATAAAAAACAAGCTTCCTACTGGGAGAAAATATTTCACAAAATTCATGTCTATGAAAGGACTTGTAGCTAGAATATTTAAAAAAACTTTCAAAGCTCTATAATAAGAAAACAACGCATTTTAAAATGGAGAAGCAATTGCATCAATACTATATCTAAAAAAGTTAAATTGTCAAAAAATACATGCTCAATATCTTTAGCCATTAGGGAAAGTGAAAATTACAGTAAGTTAGTGCCACATAGATACCAGAATGTCTGAGCAAAAAAATTACATACTGAATAATTCTATTTATATCAATTCTATTACTCTAGAAAATTTAAGACACTCTATGGTGACAGAAAGCAGATTAGTTGTTATCTTTGGATGGAGAATCAGATAGGAAGCATAACAAAAAGTATAATGAGTCTTGGAAAGTGATGTATATACTTATCATCTTGATTGTTGTAATAGTTTAGCAATGTATTTATCCGTTAAAACATTTCAAATTGTATACCTGTAACACATGCAATTTATTGTATGTTTATTATACATTAATAAAGCTGTTTGAAATGCAAACTGCAAA
>NW_007014976.1:0-751 GCF_000164805.1 Carlito syrichta
AAAAAGTAAGTATGTGTTTAAAAGAAATGTGTGTCTGCGGATAGAGAGATAGACTCCCAGTGCTGTGTATACATAACTGGAATGCTTAGGCACTTCAAATTATCTGCATGATAATCCTGACATATGTATTCCTTAAAGCTAAGACCTTCAAATATTTTTTGTAGTTTATAGCAATGTGTAAACTTCTTTTTAAATATTCTATATTTTTTCACTATTTGCAAAATTTCCCCACAGTTCACACAAATTATAAGTGCTTTCTGGTAACATAGTTAAATGTTAGGTTAGAAAAATGCATAAGTAATTCAGTAAGTTAAATTTCTTAAGGTAAGATTAAAAAAAAATTATACGGAGAGCAGTGTTTTCTAAAATGTGTATGACACAATCCACAAGAAATTAAAGTGAGTAAACATATTATCTAAACTGAGTAAAAGTTTATGGGTATACACTAAAATCTAGTTTAATTTGAAAATTAAATTGCAAAGAGAAATATAGCATGAGTTTCTCTTAACTCAAGACAAATTAATACTTTCACAAGTAATCTCCTTCAACAAACTGAGATAGAATGATGCTTGAACAATTATCAATTATCTTTTAAAAACTGCTATGTAAATTAATTAATAGCTTGGAATAGGGAATTCTTACTCCAATTGTTTACTTTTTATGAGAAAATTGTTTTAGTTAAACCTGAAGTGCTTGCAAAATTCATTGAAAAATAAATGCAAAAGGCATATTTGTGACTACAACCTAAAAT
>NW_007014977.1:0-664 GCF_000164805.1 Carlito syrichta
AGTACAATAGAGCAAAGTGAAACAAAAAAGTGAGGTATGCCTCTACATGGAACTGCATTTTTTCCCTTCTTTTATCTCTTTTCCTTTTCTCTGTTTTCACTGTCCTTTGAATCCAAGATTCCATTTTTGCTACTCTTGCTAAATTTTGCACTGGTGGTGTACTTATTGAATATCCAAATTCAATAAGTAAGAGGTGGGAGTGGTGATAAACTAGGATATAGCAATTAGCAAATAGCAATAATTTCAAGGGCATTTTAAACATGAAGAATACAAAGTAAATAATATCAGTCTAAGAACATGTTGCATCTCCTTCATTTATTCCTAATAAATAAAAAAAAATGAAAATCAGAAAAAAAACAAGCTAGAATAAGAAGAAAACTGTGGGTATGTTGTGGTATCTAAGATTCTGTTGATGAGCAAACCACAGCCAAAGACAGCAACCTCTGTGTGTAACCTCAATATCTCTCTGACTCTGAGCAGAACTCATTAACAAATAGATAAGTACATTTTCTATTTTCATTTCAAAGCATATTATTTCCTAGAGTCTAGAAATTTAATTGTAAACATGGAACATAATGGTTGATTACTACCAATGAATACATTCTCATAGTGAATACAATTATGCTTCCATGAATTTAATTTTTCTAATAATTTAGAATAGTGA
>NW_007014978.1:0-652 GCF_000164805.1 Carlito syrichta
CAGTCTCGTCATTTCTTTCAATGAGCGAAAGAATGCTTCTGTACATTCACCTACTTGGAGAAAAGTATAACTTAAAGTACTTCAATATGCTTGAAAATTTTTTTAAAAGAAATAACCTATTATGGAAAGTTTAGGTATATAGCTAGAAGTTTTACTCCAGCTCTCTCCAACCCTTGCCCTAGAAAAGAAAATGCCTCAAAGAACTTTCTGCACCCCTATACCAATGGGGAGAGAACCACGTAACCATGTACGTGACAGTAAGCGAATGTCTTGTAGTGAAACGTTATGGATCTTCCACACAATAGAAGTTCCGTTAATGCCACCGGTGAGTTGTTTGGGATATCTCCGAAATTAAGCCTCAAATCAGAAAGCCAAATATCCTAAGGCAAGGCCAGATCCCCAAAGTAGAGAGATAGAGGGAAAGAGACAGAAGAAAGGACACGAGGAGGAGGACATTGCTGAGCTCTTCTTAGGCTGAGTGGCTGCCTAGGTTCACAGCAATTAATTGTGACGGCATTTCTAAAGCTTGCCCAGCCACCCACCTCATCGAGAACCTATCAGAGAATCAACTGCTGAGTGGGAAGGAATTAGTGTGTCTCTCACTGGTCACATCAGGGCTTAATTTGACTCTTCCCTGAATCTAGTCAACTCA
>NW_007014979.1:0-792 GCF_000164805.1 Carlito syrichta
AAAAAACCTAACAACTTAGAATTCTGCATCCTATGTAATTATTCTCCATAACTGATGGAGAAATAGAGATTTCTCTCAAACAAAAATTGGGGGAATTTGTTGCAAGTAGACCTGCCTTGCAAGAAATGTTTAAAGTTCTCTAAAGAGAAAGATAGCAATATAGGTCAGAAACTCCAGAAATACATAAAGAAAAAAAAGAGCATCAGATAAAAAATAAGTGAGGTAAAAGAAAAATGCTTCTTTTCCTTAAACTCTTTCTGCAGTAGTATGATCATGGCTCATGGGAGCTTCAACCTCCAGGCTCGAATGATCCTCCTGCCTCAACCTCTGAAGCAGCTAGTACTATAGGAGTGCACTATCACACCTGGCTAGTTTTTAAAAATTTTTATAGAAGCAAGGTATTGCTATGTTCTCAGGCTGATCTCTAACTCCTAACTTCAAGCAATCCTCCTGCCTCCGCCTCCAAAGTGCTGGGATTATAGCTATACTTCACCTTGCCCAGACTACTTTCCTGAACTTTAATTGACCAAATAAGTTTGTTCAAAATAGTAACAGCAACAAATTAGGTTATCTTTGTGTGTGTGTGTGTGTGTGTGTGTGTGTGTGTGTGTGTGTGTGTGTGTGTGTGTGTGTATGTGTGTACATATGCTTATGTGTAACTGAAATGAATGACACCAATAATACAAAGAATGGGAGGGAGGAAACTGGATTATTTTGTACTGGTACTACCTGTGAAACAGCACAGTATTATTTGAAAATAGATTTAAATTAGTTATAAATATATATTGCAAA
>NW_007014980.1:0-795 GCF_000164805.1 Carlito syrichta
GTTCCAGCTACTTGGAAGGCTGAAGCAGAAGGATCACCTGAGCCCAGCAGTTCGAGGCTGTGGTGGCTGTGAGTATGCCACTGCACTCCAGCCTGGGTGACAGAGTAAGATTCCAACTCAAAAAAAAAGAATTAGATACAGATGTTAGCTGAGATGGAATCAGTTACCCATACCCATGACAGCATTGTTAGTTTTCCTAGCCAAGTTGCAACTATTTCCTCAGTATCCTTCCAGTAAGCTTTCTCTCTAGACCCCACAGGTTTTGGCTCTAGGCTCAAAGATCTGGAAAATTTAAGTGGCAAGCATGATATTATTTTTTTCCTGTTGACCACCTTTTCCTTTAAAATCTTTAGTTTTTTTAAAAAAACTAAAAAAAAGGTGATTTTGGTGAGATTTTAGTTTTGTGAGCCTAGTTGTCATGTTATTTAAGTACTAAATCCTACGCCTTCTTCCTGGGAAAGGCACTTTCCAGGGGTTCTTTCCTTTAGCCTGTCCAGGTCTACTATAGGAGTATAGAAAACTTGCAACAGAATGTACAAATATAAAGCATTGAGAAAAAAGAAATAAAGTTTATATTATTATTATTATTATTATTATTTTGAATCAAGGTCTCACTCTGTCACCCAGGCTGGAGTGCAATGGCATGATCATAGCTCACCTTAGCCTCAAACTCTTGGACTCAGATAATCTTTCTGTCTCAGTCTCCTCAGTAGCTGGGACTACAGGTATGCGCCACCATGCCCAGTTAAATTTTTTTTTTTTTTTTTGAGTTGGAGTCTCACTCTGTCGCCCAGA
>NW_007014981.1:0-1032 GCF_000164805.1 Carlito syrichta
ACTGCACTCCAGTCTGGGCAACAGAGTGAGACTCCAACTCAAAAAAAAAAAAAAATCTCAGCAAATTACTTTGTGAATGTTAACATATTTTTTTGTAAAAATCTATAGGGTATATGTGAATTTTTTTTACATGCTTATAACACATAGTGATTAAGTCAGGATGTTTAGAATGCCCATCATTGAGGACAATACATTTTTTATTAACTATAGTCACCTTACTCTGCTATCAAATTGACTTGATTCCATCTAGAATCAAGTCAATATGATAGCAGTATGTTTATATCCTTTAACCCACTTCTCTACCTCCTCCTCCTTTCCTCCCACTCACCCTTCCCAGTCTGTTATCTAACTTTCTACTCTTTATTTCTACATGACCAAATATTTTAGTTCTGATATGTGAGTGAGAACATGTAATATTTGTCTTTTTGCACCTGGCTTATCTAATTTAAAATAATAGCCTCCTGTTCTATCTATGTTACTGAAAATGACAAAATTTTCTTCATTTTATGGTCAGATAGCATTCCATTGTGTGTGTGTGTGTGTGTGTGTATATATATATATATATATATGTATATATATATATATATATCACATTTTCTTGATCCATTCATCTGTTGATGGACACTTAGGCTGATTTCATTTCTTTACTATTATGAGTAGTGCGGCAATGAGCATGTGAGTGGAAGTATCTCTTTGATATATTGATTTTATTTCCTTTGGGTAGATACCCAATAGTGGGATTGCTTAATCAAATAGTAATTCTATTTTTAGTTTGTGGGAAATCTTCATATTATTTTCTACAATAGCTATACTAGTTTACATTTCCATCAACAATATATGAGGTCTCTTTTCTCTGTATTCTCTCCAACATGTTTTGTTTTTTTGTGCTTCTCTTTTTAAATAATAGCCATTCTGACTATCACTAAGATGATATCTTATTGTGTTTTTGATTTGCATTTCTCTGATTATTAGTGATGTTGAGCATTTTGCATATACCTGTTATTTGTATGCTTTTTTTTTTTTTTTTTTTTT
>NW_007014982.1:0-747 GCF_000164805.1 Carlito syrichta
AATTAGTATTGCCAAGTAGCACCAAGATCCTAACTGTGCTGTGAACCACGAATGTCTCACAGCACCAACCCACAAGCTTCTGTGATCTCCAGCAGTGCTTTGCATCTCATAGCTATTCTTATTACACTTTTCACAATTATCTTTAGAATCCCAGGTATAGAGAGAAGACAGATGGCTACACTGATCTAGGTATGAGCTTTTTTGCAATGCTGGTACACAGGGAGGACTCACGGTTTCAGATGATAGAAACCTAACTCAAATCAGCTTAGACATGTAAGAAAATGGATTGGCCTATATAACAGGAAATGTCAAAGTATAGCTGCTTCCAGGAAGTTACCTTTGTAATTGGCAATCTATCTCTTTCTTCTCCATTTCTTGCCTCTGCTTTTCTCTCTATTGGTTTCTTTTTCAGGCCAGTTCTTTCTTACTGGTGGCAAAGGAAAACACATGACTCTTAATCCATTGTTGCACAGCTATTCCCCAAGAAGAGAGCGCATCTTTCTTATTTTATCTTCAGAAATTATTACAAGAATTATTTATATTGTACCTTCTTAGATCACAGACTCATCCCTGTGGTCCTGGAAACAGAGTATCCTGATTGACCACTCCTGGAGCTGGTAGGTGGGGTCAGTCCCATTGTAGGAGGGAGTCTTTCCAAAAGGAAGAAAACAACCCTGACAAAACAGTAAAAAAAAAAAAAAAAAGAGGAAAAAAAGCAAAAAACTCAAAAGGATGTCATTTGTCTTC
>NW_007014983.1:0-936 GCF_000164805.1 Carlito syrichta
AGAGGTGCTGGGCAGCTGCACTGTCATGCCTGCCTGTAGTCTGCAGTTCAATGAAAGGCAAACAGATTCATCTGCTCGTTATGGGATATTGAAAAGACAGAACCATTTTGTCTCCATTTTTTTCTACACTTGCTACATAGGGAAGCTAAGAGGCTGATGTACTTGTTTTCCTGTTCCACTAGGGCTTTCTGAAAGTCTCTTTTACAGTCTGGTTGCTATCATTACATCAAAGTAACCTGTATTTCTCTTCTCTGTAGGGGAAGAACAGGCTGAATAAAGCAGGAAGGATGCCTTCTGGGTCTGCACTCCTTAACAAATACATATGGGATGTGACCACTTACATTTCTGCTCCCCTTACCGTTCTGCAACTAAGTAAATACAGAATGTGGTCTTCCCATGACTTCAGCAAAGAGGAACCCCAGCGATCGTTTGCCCTACTTCACATGGCTGTTGTTTCTAAGTGTGTACACACACACACACACACACACATACACACATACAACGTGTAAGGTGGGACCCAAAATCACTCCAGAATTTATTTATTAAAAATTGTGTATTCCTTGAACATCTAGGCATACGGGGAACATACCTCAAAATAGTAAAAGCCATCTACGAGAAACCCACAGCCAGCATACTCCTAAATGGACAAAAATTGGAACCAATTCCCCTGAAAACTGGAACTAGACAAGGATGCCCACTCTCTCCCCTCCTGTTCAACATAGTATTGGAAGTCCTGGCTAAAGCAATCAGAGAAGAGGAGGCAATCAGAGGTATTCAAATAGGAAAAGAGGAAGTCAAGTTATCTCTCTATGCAGATGACATGATGGTGTACCTTGAAAACCCAAGAGAATCTGTCAAAGGTCTCCTTAATTGATAAAACCCTTTGGCCAAGTCTCAAGAATACAAAATAATGTACAAAGACAATCGCATTTTCTC
>NW_007014984.1:0-789 GCF_000164805.1 Carlito syrichta
TTTTCGGTGATATATTTAATCCTTTCACATTCAGGCTAATTGTCGAATTGTGAGAGTTTATCCCTGTCATAAGGTTCTTATAGAGTTTGTTGTTGTTTGTTTATTGTCTTTTTTTAATTTTTGGGTTGATTCATGTGTGTTTTCAATATTTTTCCTGCATTCTTGTGAAGAGCATATCATTCTTTTATTCCTTTCTTCTATGTTTACTATTTTCTTCAGTGTTTCTTGTAGAGCTGATCTGGAAGCAGCATAAACTCTTAGAAATTGGATGTCTGTGAAAGATTTCAATTCTCCATTACTGATACTAGGTTAGTAATTTTTGGTTAAAAGTGTTTATCCTTGAGAACTTTGAATATTGGGTACCAAGCTCTCCTAGTCTGAAATGTTTCTGTAGATAAATCTGCTGCTATTCTAATTGGTCTTTTCTACTAGGTAGTCTGACCTTTTTCACTTGCTGCCTTTAGGATTATTACTTTTATACCTACTTTGTGTAGGCGAATTACTATGTGTCTAGGAGTTGGTTGTCTTCTTTGTCATCTTGCAGGGGTTCTCTGAATCTCTTGTGTTTGAATGAATACATCACTAAAGAGATGAGGGGAGTTTCCTTCGATAATTTCATGGAATATTTGTCCCAGGCTGGTCTCTGTCTCTTTTTCTGTCTCAGGAAGTCAAATTAATTCTAGGTTTGGTCTCTTGAAATAATTGCTCATCTCTTGAAGGTTTTGTTCTGTCTTTTAAAGCTTTACTATGTTTTTGACAGATTGGGTTAGTTCCATATTTTGGTCCTCA
>NW_007014985.1:0-914 GCF_000164805.1 Carlito syrichta
ATGAGACTTTATTCATTACCAAATCCCTTGGTATTTAGTAGATGCTCATAAAGGTTTTTCCTGGATCACAGCATGGCTACTTGTCCACATATCAGAACACAACAATGCCTCTGATTTTTCTCATCATTCTGATCTATATTCTGCATGGAGTGTTGAAAAAATCTAACTCTGCTCTAACATACCTCAGGAATATGTTCGTGTTCTTTCACTGTCACAAATCACTTGGGTTCCATACAATGTGATGCTTCTGTGATCTTTCCTTTTGGCTTTCTTTATTGTATTCAGTAGCACAGTTATTGACATACTATTGCAAAAGCTTTATCACCAGCTCTACCCTTCTTTTTCTTTTTTATGAATTATTCCAGGATGCTTACATAGAGTAAAAAAGAATGGAGGAACTGCCCTGGAATAGGAGAAACTGAACGAAGACTCTCAAAGATTTAAAAATATATAGAATTAGCCAAGATTTATAGTTTTATGACAATAAACCTATTTATTTTTTGGTCCATTATGATTTGAAAGAACATTCATAAGCATTATGTAGTTCTCTACCACTAGTTGTACTAAAAATGGCAATTGATTAGAATAATAGTATCATAATACAAAAGGAATTTAATGAAGAAATGTTTATAATATAGTCATCTTTAAATTCATCCTTTATTGTGGTAAGAAAACAATATGGGACCTACCTTTTCAACAAATGTTTAAGTGCGCAATACATTGTTGTTGACATTAGCACTATGTTGTATGGCAGAGCTCTGGTGCTCATTCGTCATACTTGATGAGGATGTCTGATGATTTGTAACTGTCCACTCTCCCTTCCCCGAGCACCTGGAAACCATGATTCTACTCTTTTGATCCTGACTATTTTAGATATCTCATGTTAAGTGCTATCTTGTGGTACTTGTCTTTCT
>NW_007014986.1:0-599 GCF_000164805.1 Carlito syrichta
AGGAGAGGGATAGGGGCTGACGGAGGTTGGGAAAGGATGGGATGGGCACAGGTGAGGGGAGGCCCTGGTGAGCCCCAAAACACTTGCCTGGGGTTGACCTGACTTGGGGGTTGACCTGGGCTGGGTGTCAGCCTGGCATAAAGGTTGTCCTGGCCTGGAGTCAGTCTGGCCTGGGGGTTGGCCTGGCCTAGGGATCGGCCTGGCCTGGGTGTCTGCTTGGCTTGGAGGTAGGCCTGGCCTGGGGGTCGGCCTGGTCTGAGAGTTGGCCTGGCATGGGGGTCAACCTAGCCTGGGGGTCAGCCTGGCCTGGGGGTTGGGCTAGCCTGGGGGTTGGCCTGGCCTGAGGATTGGCCTGGGCTGGGGGTCAGCCTGGACTAGGTGTCTGCCTGTGCTGGGAGTTGGCCTGACATGGGGTCAGCCTGGCATGGAGTCAGTCTGGGCTGGGGGTTGGCCTCACCTGACGGTTGGTCTGGTTGGGTTTCTGCCTTGCCTGGGTTTCAACCTGACCTGGAGATCTGCCTTGCCTGTGGGTTGACCTGGCATGGGGTTGGTCTGGCCTCGGTGCACATGTGGAGGTGGGCACAGAGGCAGGGCCAGGG
>NW_007014987.1:0-586 GCF_000164805.1 Carlito syrichta
CCTTGAGACAGACAAATATTTGGCATGATGAAAGAAAAAAGAGGCCAGAAGAAAGGTAGAAAATCAGGGATGGCAGGGTGGCGAGGGTGGGTCAGAGTGGGCAGGCTTTAATGAGTCTTACTATACTGGGTTTTTTCTCCGACTGAGATGGAAAGTGAGATGAAGAGTTTTGAATGGAACTCATATAATTCAACTTATATATTTACACTGTAGTCCTTTCCCTAAAGGTCATACTATACTTGCATACTCTGAGATTGACAAATCTGGCCATGGGATGGTACTTGGAACAGATCCATACAAGCTTACACATAAAATTGGTTAAGTGTAGTCTGTCTTGGAGGAAGTCTATAAGTTATTGTAGGGAAGGAAACCAGTTAGGAGGCTGTTACAATGAACTATATGGAGGTGATGGGGACGTGGACTGGAATGGAAGTGGAAAAGGAGTGAGAAGCGTTAGAATCTAGATATTCTGAAGTTATAATCAAGAGGTACTGATAGGATTGAATATAGGGTGAAAGCAAAAAAATAATCAAGGATAATGCCAAGATTTTTAGCTCAAGCAAGTGGAAGGATGGCATTTCCATTA
>NW_007014988.1:0-14047 GCF_000164805.1 Carlito syrichta
GGCTAGTCAGCAGACTTAACAAGTTACCTACCTAGCTAGACAGCTTGATAGCCAGCTGATTTAACTAGCTGACATAACTAGATAACCTGATGGCTAGCCAGCACACTTAACTAGCTACCTACCTACATAGCCCTCTGTCTTGCCAACTGAGTTAACTACCTAACTACCTAGCTAACATGCTGGCCAGCGAGCTGACTTAACTACATAACTTAACAAGCTAGCCAGCTTGCTAGCCAGCTGATTTAACTAGCTAGGAACCCTGCTAGGTAGCTGGCTAGCCGGGAGACTTAACTAACTGACTTAACTAGCTAGATACCTAGAAAACAAGCTGACTCAACTAGCTGACTTAACAGCTAGCCAGATGGTTGTCCCGCTGACTTAACTTGCTGACTTAATTAGCAAGCCAGCTGACTGGCTAGCTGAATTAACGAGCTGATTTCACCAGTTAGCCAGCTGACTTAACTAGTTAACTACCTAGCTACCTAGCTGGGAAGCCAGCTGAATTAACTAGCTGGCCTAAATAGCTAGCCAGCTGTCTAGCCAGCTGACTTAACTAGCTTCCTACCTAGCTAGCCAGCTGTCTAGACAACTGACATAACTAGTTCACTTAACCTGCTAGACATGTGGCTAGCCAGCTGACTCAACCAGCTGAATTAACTAGTCAGCCAACTGGCTAGACACCTGACATAACTAGCTCTTTACCTAGTTAGCTAGTTGGCTAGCCCACTGACATACCTAGCTGACTTAATTAGCTTGCCAACTGGCTAGCCAATTGACTTAAGTAGCTTGCTACCTTGCTAGCCAGCTGGCTAGCCAGCTAACTTAGCTAGCTGACTTAAATAGCTGGCCTACTTGCTAGTCAGCTGAATTAACTAGCTAGCTATATATCTAGCCAGCTGGCTAGCCAGCTGACTAAACTAGGTGAATTAACTAACTAGCCTTCTGTCTAGACAGCTGACTTTATTAGCAAACTGGCTAGCCAGCTGACTTAACTAGGTGATTTAACTAACTAGCCATTAGGCTCAACAGCTGACTTAACTATCTAACTTCCTAGTGAGCCAGCTGTCTAGTCAGCTGACTAATAGGTGACTTAACTACCTTGCCTGCTGACTAGTAGGCTGGCTTAACTGCCTGGGTACGTAACTAGCAAGCTAATAGCTAGCTGACTTAACCTGCTAGCTACCTACATATTCCGCTGGCTTGCCAGCTGATTTATTTACCTAGGTACCAAGGCAACCAGCTTGCTAGTGAGCTGATTTAAATAGGTTACTTAACTAGCTATCTAACTGGCTTGCCAGCTGACTTAACCAGGTAACGACCCAGCAAGGCAGCTGGCTATCCAGCTGACTTAATTTGCTGACTTACCTAGCTAGCAAGCTGACTTAACTAGCTGACTTAAGCAACTAGTTACCTAGCGAGTCAGGAGGTTTATCTACCTGGCTTAACTAGCTAGCTAGCTAGCTAGCAAGCTAGCTAGCTAGCCAGCTGACTTAATGAGCTGACTTAACTAGTTACCTAACTGCCATTACTAGTTGACTAATATAGGTAGCTTTCTAGCTAGCCTGCTGACTTAACTAGCTGAAATAACTATCTAGCCAGATGGCTAGCTATCTGACTTAACTAGCTTTTTAACTAGCTAGTCAGCTGGATAGACAACTGTCTTAATGAGCTGACTTGACTAGCTAGCCAGCTGGTTGCCAGCTGTTTTAACTAGCTGACTTAACTTGCTACTCAGCTGGTTGCCAGCTGACTTAACGAGCTGACTTAAACAGCTAGTCAGCTGGCTACCAGCTGACTTAACTAGCTGGCTACCTATCTAGCCAGCAGGCTATCCAACTGACTTTTCTAGTTTACTTAAGCTAGCATGATGGCTAGCCACCTCATTTAACTTGCTAGCTATCTACATAGCCAGCTGGCTAGCCAGCTGACTTAACCACCTGACTTCTACAAATATCCTGCTGGCTAGCAGCTGCCTTTTCTAGCTAGCTACCTAGGTGACTTAACCAGTTAGAGTTATCTAGCCAGCTGACTTAACTCACTGACATCACTAGCTAGACAGGTAGCTATCTAGCTGACTTACTAGCTAGCTACCTACCTAGTCAGTTGGCTAGCCAGCTGTCTAAACTAGCTGAATTAACCAGCTAGCCAGCTGTCTAGCCAACTGACTTAACTAGCTGAATTAACTAGAAGCTATGTAGCTAGCCAGCTGACTTAAATAGTTAGCTAACTGGCTAGCTACCTAGTTAGTCAGCTGACTTAAATAGTTAGCTAACTAGATAGCTATCTAGCTAACAATCTGACTTAAATCGTAAGCTGTCTTGCTCGCTAGCTGACTTAACCAGCTAGATAACTAGTTAGCTTAATACTTATCTTTCTTGCTAGCTTGGTGATTAATCATCTGACTTATCTCGTTAGCTAATGAGCTGGCTAGCTGACACATCCAGCTGACTTAACTCATTAGCTTTCTAGCTAACTAGCTGACCATCCAGCTGTTTAGCTCGTTAGTTAACTAGCTAGCTAGCCTACTCAACCAGCTGACTCAACCCGTTTGCTAACTAGCTAGGTAGGTGACAACCAACTGACTTAACCCATTAGTTAACTAACTAATTACCTGACTCAACCTACTGATTTAACCCATTAGCTAACTAGCTAGCTAGCTGTCTTAACCAGCTGATTAAATTAAAAGCTGACTTAACTAGCTGAGTTATCTAGCTTACTTAACTACTTAGCTAGCTGACTTAACTGGCTGACTTAACTAGTTATCTAGCTTACTTAACTACCTGAATTAAGTAGCTAACTATTTAACTAGCTGAATAACAAACTGACTTAATTAATTAGCTAACTATTTAGGTATCAGACTGAAGTAGCTGACTTAAATATTTAGCTAACTAGTGAGCTAGGTGACTTAGCTAGCTTATTTAGCTAGCTAGCCAGTTAGCTAGCTCACATAGCTAACTGACTTAACTAGTTGGCTAACAAGATAGGTAGCTGAATTAATGAGTTGGTTAATGAGTTCGATAACTGTTTTAACTAGTTTGTAAATGAGTTAAATAGCTGACTTAAGTAGTTGGTTAACGTGTTAGTTAGGTGACAACTTGTTGGCTGACGAGTTGGCTGTCTAGCTAGCTGGTTTAACACACTGGCTGACTACTCGGCCAACTTGTTAGCTGGCTTGACATGTTGACTGACTATAAGGCCAACTATCTAGCTTGGTTAAACAGTTGACTGACGAGTTGGCCCCATAGTTTGGGTAAGTATTTGGCTGGGTAGTTAGCTCACCTAATTAGTCAGTCAACTAGTTGGCCAACTACTTAGCTGACTTAACTAGTCGGCCGTCTATTTAGTTGATCTAACTTTTCGGCTGACAAGTTGTACCACTAGTTGGCCAATTGGTTAGCTGACTTAACTAGTTTGCCAGCTAATAGGCCGAAAGTTTAGCTGACTTAACTAGTCGACTGGCGAGTGAGCAGACAGGTGAGCTTACTTAACTAGTTGGCCAGTGAGAGAGTCATCTGGTCAGCTGAAGTAACTAGTCTGCTGGTGAGTGACCTGACACATGTGCAGCCATAACTAGTCGGCCGGCTAGTGAGCCGACAAGTGAGCTGACTTAACTAGTCAGTTGGCAAGCGAGCTGACTATTTAGCAGACCTGTTGGCCTGCAAGCAAGTTGACAAGTTAGTTGACCTGTTGGCAGGTGTGAAAGACGACTAGTTTGCTCACTGGTTGGCAGGCGAGCGAGCCTACTAGTTAGCTGACCTGATGGAAAGTGAGGGAGCCCACTAGTTAGCTCACCAGCTAGATGAGATGCTAGCTGACTAGTTAGCTAAGTAAATATGCTAGCTGACTTAACTATGCTAGCTGACTAACTAGCTGACTTATGTAGCTACCTGACTAGCAACCTGATTCGCTAGCTGACTTAACTAAGTACATGAATAGTTAGCTGACATGCTAGGTCACTAAAATAGCTAGCTGGCTAGCTAGCTGACTTAACTAGCTGACTAGCTAGTTGGCTGGCTATCTGGCTAGCCAGCTGACTTAACTAGCTAGCTACCTGGTTGGCTACATGGCTTTCCACCTGTCTTAAGCAGTTAGCTACCTGGCTGGCTAGCTGGCTAGGCATCCAACTAGCTAGCTAGTGGGATGGCCACCTGGCTAGCCAGTCAGTGTAAGTAGCCAGCCGGCAGGTTGGACACTGGGATTACCAGCCGATTTAATGAGCCAGACACTCTGCTGGTCAACCAGCTAGCCAGCCGGCTTAACTAGCTGTCCACCTACCTGAACAGGCAGTTAACAAGGTGACTTAACTTGCCAGCCACCTACCTGGCCAGCCGTCCAATTAGCTGAATTAATTAGTTGACTCAACTAGATAGACATCTGGCTAGCCAACTGGCTTTACTAGCTAGCTACTTACCTAGCCAGCCAGCTAGCCAGCGCACTTAACACACTGACTTAACTAGCTAGCCAGCCAGCTAGCCAGCTGACTTAATTAGTTAGCTACCTACCAAGTCAGGTGGCTATCAAATTGATTTAACTAGCTGACTTAACCAGCTAGTCACCTGACTAGCCAGCTGACTTAACTAGTGAGATACCTAGTTAGCCAGTTGACTAGCCACTTAAACTAGCTGACTTAACCACCTTGCCAGCTGGCTAGGCAGCTGACTCAACTAGCTGACATAACTAGTTAGCCAGCTGGCTAGCAAACTGACTTAACTAGCTGACACCTCTAGCTAGCCAGGTGGCTAGTCAGCTGACAACTAGATAGCTTTCTATGTAGACCTCTGGCTTGCTAGCTGACTTAACTACCTAGCTACCTAGCTAATGAGTTGGCTAGCAAGCTGAGTTAACTAGGTGACAACTAGCTAGCCAGCTGACTTTACTAGCTGACTTAACTAGCTAGCTACCTAGCTAGTGAGCTGAATTTACTAACTGAAATAAATAGCTAGCTACCTAGCTAGATATCTTGCTGGAAAGTCAATTTAACTAGCTGACTTAACAAGTTAGCTAGCTGACATAACTAGCTGACTTAAGTAGCTAGCTACCTAGCTAGCCAGCTGACTATACTAACTGAATTAACGAGCTAGCCTGCTGTCTAGCCATCTGAATTAACTAGCTTTTTAACTAGCTAGGGAGATGGCTAGCCAACTGACTTAATGAGGTGACTTAACTAGC
The DNA here is from genome assembly GCF_000164805.1 of Carlito syrichta. Classification (NCBI taxonomy): domain Eukaryota; kingdom Metazoa; phylum Chordata; class Mammalia; order Primates; family Tarsiidae; genus Carlito; species Carlito syrichta. Next base: position 5,170 of record NW_007014988.1, read on the forward strand.
TATCTAGCTGGTTAGCCACCTAACTTAACTAGTTGATTTACGAGCTAGGCAGCTCACGAACCAGGTGACTAAAGTAGCTGATTTAACTAGTTACCCAGCTGACTAGACAGCTAACATAACTAGCGCTCTAAATCTCTAGCCACCAGGATAACCAGCTGGGTAGCCAGTTGACTTAACTACCTGACTTAATTACCTAGCCAGCTGGCTAGTCAACTGACTTTACTAGTTCACTAACTAGTCAGTTGACTTATGTAGCTCTCTACCTCTCTAGCAACCTGGATAGCAAGTGACTTAACTAGCTGACTTAATTAGCTAGCCAGCTGTCTAGGCAACTGACTTAATTATGTCACTACCTAGTTAGAGTGCTGGCTAGCCAGCTGATTTAACCTGCTGTCTTAACTAGCTCTCCTGCTATCTAGCCAGTTGAATTAACTAGCTTGCTACATAGCTAGTCAACTTGCTATCCAGCTGAGTTAACTAGGTGACTTATCTAGCTAACCAGCTGTCTAACCAGCTGACTTAACTAGGAAGCTACCTAGCTAGCCAGTTGGCTAGTCTGCTGATTTAATGAGGTGTCAACTAGCTACAAAGCTGACTAGACAGCTGACATAATTAACTAGCTACCAAGATAGCCAGCTGGCTACCCAGATGACTTAATTGCCTAGCTACATAGCTAGCCAGCAGGCTTTCCAGCTGACTTAACTAGCTGACTTCATGAAGTAGATAGCTGGCTATCCAACAGACTTAACTAGCTAACTACCTAGCTAGACAGATGGATTGCTAACTGAATTAACTAGCTGATATAACTAGATGACAGAAGGCTAGCCAGCTGACTTAACAAGCTACCCACCTGCTTAGCTCACTGGCTTTCCAGCAGTCTTAACTACCTAACTACCTGGCTATCCTGCTGGCCAGCGAGATGAGTAAAGTAGGTGACTTTACTAGCTAGCCAGCTGGTTAGCCAGCTTACTTAAAGTTAGCTATCCTGCTTAGCAGCTGGATCTCCAACTGACTTAACTAACTGACTAAACTAGCTACCCAGCTGATTTAAATAGCTGACTTAACTAGCTAGCTACTTAGCCTGCCAGCTGACTTAACTAGCTGATTCAACTTGCCAGCTAGCTAGCTAGCTATCATATAGCTAGACGACTTAAGCTAGCAAGCTGGCTAGCCACCTCATTTAACTTGCTAGCTATCAACGTAGCCAGCAGGCTAGCCAGCTGAATTAACTAGCTGACTTGAACAACTATTCTGCAGGTTAGCAAGCTGATTTATCTAGCTAGCCAGCTACCTAGCCAGCTGGCTAGACAACTGACTATACTAGCTAACTTAACCAGTAAGCCAGTTGACTAGACAGCTGACTTAACTCTCTGACATCACTAGCTAGCCAGGTAGCTATCTTGCTGACTTAACTAGCTAGTTGGATAGGGAGCTGTCTTAATTAGCTGAATTAACCAGCTTCAAAGCTGGCTAGCCAACTGAATTAACTAGCTTGATACCTAGCTTGCCAGCTGGCTAGCCAGCTGACTTAAGTAGCTGACTTAACTATTAGCTTTCTAGCTATCCAGCTGACTTAAATAGCTAGCTAACTAGCTAGCTACCTAGTTAGCCAGCTAACTTAAAGAGTTAGCTAACTATCTAATTACCTAGAAAACAATCTGACTTAAATAGCTGCCTTGCTGGCTTGCTGACTTTACCAGCTAGATAACTAGTTAGATTGATCGTTATCTAACGTGCTAGCTAGTTGACTTAAACATCTGAATTACCTTGTTAGCTAATGAGCTGGCTAGCTGACTCAACCAGCTGACTTAACTCGTTAGTTATCTTGCTATCTAGCTGACCATCCAGCTGACTTAACTCGTTAGCTAGCTAGCTAACCTAGTCAATTAGCTGACTAATCCCATTTGCTAACTAGCTAGCCAGTTGACTCAACCCGCTGAATTAACCTGTTAGTTAACTAGCTAACAACCTGACTCAACCTGCTGACTTAACCCTATAGCTAAATAGCTAGATATCTGACTTAACCGCTGACTAAATAAGAAGCTCAATTAACTAACTGACTTAACTAGCTGACTTAACTACTTAGCTAGCTGACTTAACTGACTGACTTAACTAGTTAGCTAGCTGACTTAACTACCTGAATAAAATAGTTAGCTAACTATTTAACTAGCTTAAAAACCAGCTGACTGAACTAATTAGTTAACTAGTTAGGTAGAAGATTAAGTATCTGAATTAAATAGTTTGCTACTAGTGAGCTATCTGACTTAGCTAGCTGACATAGCTAGCTAGTTAACCAGCTGACTTAGCTAGCACACTTAACTAGTGGGGTAATCAAGTACTGGCTGACTTAACAAGTTGGTTAATGAGTTAGATAACTATTTTAACTAGTTTGTAAACCAGTTAAATAGCTGACTTAACTAGTTGTTTAACGAGCTAGCTAGGTGACTTAACTTGTAGGCTGAGGAGTCGACTGACTTGTTAGCTGGTTTAACACATTGGCTGACTACTCAGCTGACTTGTTAGCTGGGTTAACTAGCGGTCAGAGTAGTCGGCCAACTATTTAGCTGGGTTAACTAGTTGTCTGACGAATTGGCCCCCTAGTTAGCTCAGTTAAGTAGTTAACTGATAGTTTGCTGCCCTAACTAGTCAATTGACTAGTTGGTCAATTATTTAGCTGGCATAACTAGTCTCCCGACTAATTAACTGACCTAACTTTTCAGTTGACAAGTTGGCCCACTAGTCGGCCAATTGGTTAGCTTACTTAATTAGTGGGCCGGCTGGTAGTCCGACAGTTTAGCTGACTTAACTAGTCGGCTGGAGAGTGAGCCGACAGGTGAGCTGACTTAACTAGTCGATCAGCAAGTGAGCCAATGGGTCAGCTGAATTAACTAGTCAGCCGGCGAATGAGCCTATGCGTGCTCTGCCATAAGTAGTCGGCCAGCGAATGAGCCAACTGGTGAGCTGAGTTTGCTAGTCAGCTGGTGAGCAAGCAACTAGTTAGCTGATCTGTTGGCCTTCAAGTGAGCCAACAAGTTAGATGACGTGTTGGCTGGTGAGCGAGCTGACTAGTTTCCTGACAGGTTACATGCGAGCAAGCATATTAGTTGGCTAGCCTGATGGGAAACGAGGGAGCCCACTAGATAGCTAACCAGCTAGCTGAGTTGCTCGTCAACTAGTTAGCTAAGTAACTAAGTGATTTGCTAGCTGATTTAACTAGCTAACTGACTAGCTAGCTGGCTATCTAGCTGACATAACTAGCTAGCAAACAAGCTATCAAGCTGTCTAGCTAGCTGAGTTAACTAGCTAGGTAACTGGCTAGTTAGCTGGCTAGCTGAATTAACTATCAAGTTGACTAGTTAGCTGACTAACTAGCAGACTTAACTAGCAAGCTGGCTAGGAAACTGAGTAGCTAGCTGACTTAAGATAGCTGAATATTTAGCTGACTTTCTAGCTGACATAACTACTAGCTGGCTAGCTACATGTTTTAACTAGCTGACTAGCTAGTTGGCTGGCTAGTTGGCCAGCCAGACGACTTAACTAACTAGCTACATTGTTGACTAGACGGCTAGACAGCTGGCTTAACTAGCTGGCTACCTGACTGGCTAGGATCCTAGACAGCCGGAGAGCTAGCTAGTGGGCTGGACACCTGGCTAGGCAGCCGGCCTAAAAAGCCAGCTGGCTGACTGGACAGTGGGATAGACAGCCGGTTTAGCTAGCCAGCCACCCTGTTGGTCAACCAGCTAGCCAGCCGGCTTAACTAGCTGGCCACCTAACTGACTAGCTTACTAACCTGCCGGCTTAACTTGCCAGCCACCTAGCTAGTAGGTCGGCTAACCATCTGAATTATCTAGCTGACTTAAATAGTTGACCTGCTTTCTAGTCAGTTGAACCAAAAAGCTTCCTACATAGCTAGTCAGCTGGCTATCGAGCTGAATTTCTAGGTGACTTATCTAGCTAGCCTGCTGTCTAGCCAGATGACTTAAAAAGCAAGCTACATAGCTAGTCAGCTGACTTGGTCATTTAAATATCTAGCCAGCTGAATAGAGAGCTGACATAACTAGGTAGCTACCAAGCTGGCATGCTGGCTTGCCAGCTGACTTAATTAGCTAAATTAACTAGCCAGACAGCTGACTAGCAAGCTGACGTAATTTTCTAGCTACCTAGCTAGCCAACAGGTTAGCCAGCTGACTCAGCTAGTTGATTAATGAGCTAGCTAGCTGGATAGCCAACTGACTAAACTAGCTGCCATAACTAGACACCTTATGGCTAGCCAGCAGACTTAACTAGCTACCTACCTACATAGCCCACTGGCTTGCCAGCTGACTTAACTACCTACCTAGCTAAACTGCATGCGAATCAACTGACTTAACTAGTTGACTTAACTAGCTAGCCAGTTGTCTAGCCAATTGACTTAACTAACTGAATTAACTAGCCAGTTTGCTGACAACTAGCTGACTTAACTAGCTAGCTATAAAGCTAGCCAGCTTATTTAACTAGCTGTTTTAGCTAGCTAAGTAGCTAGCTATCATATAGCTAGCTGACTTAAATAGCTAAATTAACTAGCTAGATAGCTGACATATCTAGCTAACATAACTAGCTAGCTTTCTAGCTAGCCAGCTGATTTAAGTAGCTGAAATCACTAGCGAGACAGCTGGCTGCCCCTCTGACCTAACTAGCTTTCTAACTAGGTAGCAAGCTGGCTAGACAACTAACTTAACGTGCTGATTTACTAGCTACTCAACTGGTTATCCAGCTGACTAAACTAGCTTAATTAACTACTGGCCAGCTGAGTAGCCAGATGACTTAATTGCCTAGCTACCTACCCAGCCAGCAGCCTTTCCAGTTGACTTAACTAGCTGATGTAACTAAGTAGCCAGCTCTCTAGCCAGCACACTTAACTAGCTATCTATCTACTTAGCTGGACAGCCAGCTGACTTAACTATCTGACATAACTAGGTAGCCTGATGACTAGCCAGCTGACTTAACTAGATACCTACTTACATAGCCCTCTGGCTTGCCAGCTGATGTAACTACCTAACTACCTAGCTAATCTGCTGGCCAGTCAGCTGATTTAACTAGGTGACTTAACTAGATAGTCAGCTGCCTAGCCAGCTGACTTAACTAGATAAATACCCTGATAGGCAACTGGCTAGCCAGCTGACTGAACTAACTGACTTAACTAACTAGCCAGCTGACTTAACAAGTTGACTTAACTAGCTAGCCATCCGGCTAAAAAGCTCACTTAACTCACTGACTTAACTAGCTAGCCAGCTGGCTAGCCAGCTGACTTAATTAGCTAGCTACCTACCTAGCCAGGTGGCTAGCCAGCTGAATTAACTAGCTGACATAACCAGCCAGCCAGCTGGCTAGCAAGCTGAATTGACTAGCTAGCTACTTAGCTACCATATGGATGGCCACTTGAATTAATTAGCAGAATTAACCATCTAGCCAGCTGACTAGCCAGCTGACTTAAGTAGGTGACTGAACTCATTAGCCATCTGGGTAGCCAGCTGATTTAACTAACTGACATCACTAGCTAACCACGTGGCTAGCCAGCTAACTTAACTAGTTAACTGCATACATATACTGCATGCTTGCCAGCTGACTTAACAATCTAGCTACCTAGGTATCCAGCTGGCTAGTGAGTTGACCTAACTAGGTGACCTAACTTGTTACCCAGCTGACTAGCCAGCTGAATTAACTAGTTAGCTAGCCAGCTAGGCAGCTGGCTAGCCAACTGATTTAACTAGCTGACTTAACTAGCTAGCCAACTAACTTAACTAGTTGACATAACTAGCAAGCTACCTAGTTAGACAGCTGACTTTACAAGCTGAAATAACTAGCTAGTTACCTAGCTAGCTATCTAGATAGCCAGCTGACTTACCTAGCTGACTTAACTAGCCAGCTAGCTGACATAACTAGCTGACTTAACTAACTGGATGCCTAGCTAGCCAGCTGACTTAACTAGCTGAAATAACTAGTTAGCAAGCAGTCTAGCCAAATGACATAACTAACTTTTTAGCTAGATAACGAGCTGGCTAGCCAACTGACTTAACAAGGTGACTTAGTTAGCTAGCCAACTGGTTAGCCAGCTGACTTAGCTAGTTGATTAATGAGCTAGCTAGCTGGCCAGCCAGGTGACTAAACTAGCTAAATTAACTAGCAATCCAGCTGCTTAGCCAGCTGACATATCTATCTCTCTACCTCTCCAGCCACCTGGATAGCCAGCTCACTTAACTAGCTGACTTAATTAGCTAGCCAGCTGGCTAGCAAACTGACTTAACTAGGTCACTACCTGTCATAACTATCTGTCTTTACTAGAGGCCTGCTTTCTAGCCAGTTGAATTAACTAGCTTGCTACATAGCTAGCCATCTGGCTATCCAGCTGAATTAATATGGTGATATATTTAGCTATCCAGCCTTCTAGCCAGCTGAATAATTATCAAGCTACCTAACTATCTAGTGGACTTGTCAGCTGACTTAACTAGGGGACTTAACTATCTAGCCAGCTGGCTACACAGCTGGCATAACTTGCTGGCTACCTAGTTAGCAAGCTGGCTAACAAGCTGACTTAACTAGCTGACTTAACTAGCTATCCAGGTGGCTAGCCAGCTGACTTAATTGCCTAGCTACCTAGCTAGACAACAGGCTAGTCAGTTGATTTAACTAGCTGACTTAATGAAGTAACCAGGTGGCTAGCCTGCAGACTTAATTAGCTAGCTACCTAGCTAGACAGCTGTATAGCCAGCTGACTTAACTAGCTGACATAAGTAGACCCCTGATTGCTAGTCAGCTGACTTAACTAGCTACCTGCCTACATAGTCAGCTGACTTAATTACCTAACTACCTAGCTAACCTGTTGGCCAGAGAGCTGACTTACCTAGGTGACAAATATCTAGTCAGCTGGCTAACCAGCTGACTTTACCAGGTAGCTACCTAGTTAGCTTGCTCATTATCTAACGTGCTAGCTAGGTTTCTTAATTGTCTGACTTAACTCATTAACTAAAAAACTACCTAGCTGACTCAACCAGTTTTCTTAATTCGTTACCTAACTAGTTAGTTATCTGACTCATCAAGCTGACTTAATACTTCAGCTAACTTGCTAACTACCTGATTCAACCTGCTGACTTAACACGTTAGATAAATAGCAAGCTAGCTGTTCTTAACCAGCTGACTAAGAAAGAAAGATTGCTTAACTAGCTGACTTAGCTTAGCAGACTGATCTACTTAGCCAGCTGACTTAACTGGCTGACTTAACTAGTTATCTAGCTGACTTAACTACTTGAATTTGAAAGATAGCTAACTATTTAACTAGGTGAATAACTAACTGATTTAACTAATTAGCTAACTAGTTATGTAGCAGACTCAAGTAGGTGACTTAAACAGTTAGCTAATTAGTGAGCTAGCTGATTTAGCTAGCTGACTTAGCTAGCTAGAGTTTAGCTAGCAGACTTAGCTGATTTAACTAGTTGACTAACAAGATAGCTAGCTGATTTAATGAGCTGGTTAACGAGTTAGATAACTGTTTTAACTAGTTGATAAGCGAGTAAAATAGCTGACTTAACTAGTTGGTTAATGAGTTAGCTAGGTGACTTAACTTGTTGGCTGATGAGTCGGATGACTAGTTAACTGGTTTAACATGTTGGCTGACTACATGGCTGACTTGTTGACTGGCTTAACAAGTTGCCCGATTAGTTGGCCAAGTAGTTACCTGGGTCAAATAGTTGACTGATGAGTTGGTCCACAAGTTAGCTCGGTAACTAGTTGACATGCTGGTTTTCTGAACTAACTATTCAGTTGACTAGGTGGCCAACTATTTAGGTGGCCTAACTAGTAGGTTTACTAGTTAACTAAGCTAAATTATCAGCTGAAAAGCTGGCTGACTATTCAGCCAATTGGCTAGCTGACTAAACTAGTTGGCTGGCTAGTAGGCTGACCAGTTAGCAGACTTAACTAGTCGGCCTGCAAGTGAGCCGACATTTGAGCTGACTTAACTAGTCGACCGTTGGGTGAGCCAAATTGTCAGCTGACTTAACTAGTCAGCCTGCAAGTGAACCGATTTTTCAGCTGATTTAACTAGTAGGCCAGCAAGTGAGCTGACCTGTCAGCTGACTTAACTAATCGGCCAGCGAGTAAGCTGACTTGTCAGCTGAATTTAGTTGGCTGGCGAGTGAGCCAACAGCACAGAAGACTTAACTAGTCGAATGGCGATTGAGCCGACCGGTGAGCCGAGTTAACTAGTCGGCCTACAAGTGAGCCGTCTTAATGATAAGCTGTCTTAACTAGTTGAATGGCGAGTGAGCTAACCAGTGAACTGACTTAACTTTTCGTCTGGTGAGGAAGCTAATAGTTAGCTGAGCTGTTGGCCTGCAAGAGAGCCGACAAGTTAGTTGACCTGTTGGCTGGTGAGCAAGCCGACTAGTTTGCTGACCGATGGCAGATGAGTGAGGTGACTAGTTAGCTGACAAGCTAGCTGAGTTGTTAGCTGACTAGTTAGCTAAATAACCAGCTGATTTGCTAGCTGACTTAACTAGCTAGCTGACTAGCTAGCTGTTCATCTAGCTGACATAAATAGCTAGCAAACAAGCTATCTAGCTATCAACTAGCTGACTTAATTAGCTTGTTAACAGGGTAGTAAGCTGGTTAGCTGACTTAACTAGCTGAATAGCTAGCTTACTTGCTAGCTGACTTAACTAGCTAGCTGACTTGCAACCTGACTAGCTAGCTGACTTAACTAGGTAGCTGAATAGATAGCTGACTTGCTAGCTGACTTAACTAGCTAATGCTAAATAGCTGACTTAACTAGCTGACTAGCTAATTGACTGGCTAGCTGGCTAACCAGCTGACATAAATAACTTGCTACCTGGTTGGCGAGTCA
>NW_007014988.1:14067-21058 GCF_000164805.1 Carlito syrichta
CAAGTTGCCCGATTAGTCAGCTGACTAGTTACCTGGGTCAAATAGTTGACTGATGAGTTGGTCCACTAGTTAGCTTGGTAAACTAGTTGGCATGCTGGTTTTCTGAACTATTCAGCCGACTAGGTGGCCAACTATTTAGCTGGCCTAACTAGTAGGTTTACTAGTTAGCTAAGCTAAATTATCAGCTGAAAAGTTGGCCGACTATTCAGCCAATTGGCTAACTGACTAAACTAGTTGGCCGGCTAGTAGGATGACCAGTTAGCAGACTTAACTAGTCGGCCTGCAAGTGAGCCGACATTTGAGCTGACTTAACTAGTCAGCTGTTGGGTGAGCCGAATTGTCAGCTGACTTAACTAGTCGGCTGGCAAGTAAGCCGATTTTTCAGCTGATTTAACTAGTCGGCCAGCAAGTGAGCTGACCTGTCAGCTGACTTAACTAATCGGCCGGCAAGTGAGCTGACTGGTCAGCTGAATTTAGTTGGCTGGCGAGTGAGCCAACAGCACAGAAGACTTAACTAGTCAAATGGTGATTGAGCTGACCAGTGAGCCGAGTTAACTAGTCGGCCTACAAGTGAGCTGTCTTAATGATGAGCTGTCTTAACTAGTTGAACGGCGAGTGAGCTAACCAGTGAGCTGACTTAACTTTTCGTCTGGTGAGGAAGCTACTAGTTAGTTGATCTGTTGGCCTGCAAGCTAGCCAACAAGTTAGTTGACCTGTTGGCTGGCAAGAAAGCCGACTAGTTTGCTGACCGATGGCACATGAGTGAGGTGACTAGTTAGCTGACCTGATGGAATGCAAGCGATCCCACTAGCTAGCTGACCAGCTAGCTGAATTGCTAGCTGACTAGTTAGGTAAGTAACCAGCTGATTTGCTAGCTGACTTAACTAGTTAGCTGACTTAACTAGTTAGCTGACTAGCTAGCTGGTCATATAGCTGACATAACTAGCTAGCAAACAAGCTATCTAGTTATCTAACTAGCTGACTTAATTAGCTTGTTAACAGGTTAGTAAGCTGGCTAGCTGACTTAACTATCTAGCTGAATAGCTAACTTACTTGCTAGCTGACTTAACTGGCTAGCTGACTTGCAACCTGACTAGCTAGCTAACTTAACTAGGTAGCTGAATAGATAGCTGACTTGCTAGCTGACTTAACAAGCTAACGCTAGATAGCTGACTTAACTAGCTGACTAGCTAGTTGACTGGCTAGCTGGCTATCCAGCTGACATAAATAACTTGCTACCTGGTTGGTGAGTCAGCTAGCCAGCTGTCTTAACTAGCTAACTACCTGGCTGACTAGCTGGCTAGGCAACCAGCTAGCTAGCTAGCAGGCTGACCAAATGGATAGCCAGCTGGCTTAAAAAGCCAGCCGGATGACTACACAGTCGGATTGCCAGCTGGCTTAACTAGCCAGCCACCCTGCTGGTCAGCCGACTAGCCAGCTGGCTTAAATAGCTGGATACCTAACTGACCAGCCTGCTAACCAGCCGGCTTACCTTGCCAGCCACCTAGCTAGCCAGTCTGCTATCTAGATGACTTAACTAGCTGACTTAACTAGATAGCCATATGGCTAGCCAACCGGCTTATCTAGTTAGACACCTAGCTAGCCAGCATGCAAGGCAGCTCACTTAACTCGCTGACTTAACTAGACTACCAGCTGGCTAGACAGTTGACTTAATTGGCTAGTTACATAGCTACACAAATGGCTAGCCACTTGAACTAACTAGCTGACTTAGCCAGCTAACCAGTTGGCTAGCCAGCTGACTCAACTACGTGACTTAACTCGTTAGCCAGCTGGCTAACCAGCTGACAACTAGCTGTCATCAGTAGATATCCAGTTGGTTAGCCAGAAGACTAGCTACCTATGTATCCCACTGGCTTGCCAGCTGACGTAAGTACCTATCTACCTAGCTATCCTGCTGACTAGCGAGCTAGCTTAACTAGGTGATTTAACTAGCTATCCAGCTGGCTAGCCAGCTGAATAAACTAGTTGACTACACAGGTAGGCAGTTGGTTAGCCAGCTGACTTAACTAGCTGACTTAACTAGCTAGCCAGCTGACAACTAGCTGACTAATTTAGCTAGCTACCTAGATAGCGAGCTGACTTTACTACATACATAGCTAACAAGCTAGCTAGCTGACATAACTAGCTGACTTAACTAGCTCGCTAGTTGACATAACAAGCTGACTTAACTAGTTACCTTGCTAGCCAGTTGACTTATCAAGCTGAAATAACAAGCTACCTAGCTGTCTAGCCATCTGAGTTAACAACCTATAACTAGCTAGCAAGCTGACTAGCCAACTGACTTAACTAGGTAACTTAACTAGCTACCCAGCTGACTAGCCAGTGATGTCAATAGATAGCTACCATAATAGGCACTGGCTAGGCAACTGACTTAACTAACTGCCTTAACTAGCTAGAGAGTTGACTTAACTAGCTGACAACTATATAGCTACCTAGCTAGCAAGTTGACTTAACTGGCTGAATTAACTAGCTAGCAACCTAGCTAGCCAGCTGACTGGCCATCTGGCTTAACTAGCTTATTTAACCAGCTAGCCTACTGGCTAGCCAGTTGACTTAACTAACTTACTTAACTAGCAAGCCAGCTGGCTGGCCAGCTGAATTAACTAGCTGACTTAACCAGATAACCACTTGGATAGTCAGCTGATTAAACTAGCTAAGCTACCTAGTTAGAGACCTGGGAAGCCAGCTGAATTAACTACTTGACTTAACTAGCTAACCAGCTGGCTAGCCAGTTGACTTAACTAGCTTGCTATCTAGCTAGCCAGCTGGTTAGCCAGCTAACTTTACTAGTCGACTTAACCAGCTAGACAGCTGGGCAGCCAGCTGACTCAACTAGCTGATGTACTAGATAACCATTTGGCTATACAGCTAACTTAACTAGCTCTCTACCTAGCTAGTTAGCTGGCTAGCCAGCTAGCTTAACTAGCTGACTTAATTAGATAGACTGCTAGCTAGCCAACTGACTTAACTAGCTCGCTAACTAGCTAGCCAGTTGGCTAGTCAGCTAACATAAGTAGCTGGCTTAAACAGCTGGCCTGCTTGCTAGTTAACTGAATAACTAGCTTACTATATAGCTAGCCAGCTGGCTCGCAAGCTGACTTGACTAGTCGACTTAGCTAACTAGCCAGCTGTCTAGCCAGCTGATGTAATTAGCAAGTTACCTAGCTAGCCAGCTGGCTAGCCAACTGACTTAACTAGGTGATTTAACTAGATAGCCAGCAGGTTAGACAGCTAACTATCCAGCAGTTGAATGAGCTGACTTAACTAGGTGACTTAACTAGCTATCCAGCTGGCTAGCAGACTGACTTAACTGCCTAGGTACCTACTTGCCAGCTGGATATCCAGCTTACTTAACTATCTAGCTACCTACATAGCCTGTTGGCTTGCCAGCTTACTTACCTACTTAGCTACCTAGCTAACAAGCTGGCTAGTGAGCTGACTTAACTAAGTTAATTAACTAGGTAGTTAACTTGCAAGACAGCTGACTTAACTAGCTAGGCATCCAGCTAGGCAGCTGGCTCACCAGCTGACATAACTCAATGACTTAACTAGCTAGCAAGCTGACTTAACTAGTTGACTTAACCAGCTAGCTACCTAGCTAGTCAACTGGCTTAACTAGCTAGCTTAACTAGATAGCTACCTAGCTACTTATCTAGCTAGCCAGCTGACATAACTAGCTGACTTAACTAGCTAGGTGACTGACATAACTGGCTGTCTTATATAGCTTGCATCCTAGTTAGCCAGCTGACTTATCTAGCTGAAATAACTAGCTAGCCAAATGGCTACCAACCTGACATAATTAGCTTTTTAATTAGCTAAACAGCTGGATAGCCAGCTGAATTCTTGAGTTGACTTAAACTTGCTAGACAGCTGGTTTCCAGTTGACTTAACTAGCTGACTTAACCAGCTAGTCAGCTGTCTAGCCAGGTGACTTAACTAGCTGGCTACCTATATAGCCAGCTGTCTAACCATACATAGCTGCCTTAAGCTAGCAAGCTGTCTAGCCAGCTCACTTAACTAGCTCACTACCTACCTATCCAGCAGGCTAGCCAGCTGACTTAACTATGTGTATCGAACAGCTAACATGCTTGCTAGCAAGCTGATTTATTTGCTAGCTACCTACCTAGTCAACTGGCTAGACAGCTGACTAAACTAGCTAACTTAATCAACTAACCAGTTGGCTAGCCAGCTGACTTAACTCACTGACATCACTAGCTAGCCATTTAGCTATCTAGCTCACTTAACTAGCTAGGTACCTATCTTGCCAGTTGGCTAGTCAATTCTCTTATCTAGCTGAATTAACAAGCTATCCAGCTGGCTAACCAACTGACAAAACTAGCTCACTAACTAGCAAGCCAGTGGCCTAGCCAGCTGACTTAATTAGCTAGCTAAATAGATAGACAGCTGACTTAATTAGTTAGCTAACTAGTTTGCTACATAGCTTGCCAGCTGACTTAAATAGTTAACTAACTGGCTAGCTACGAGCTAGCAAGCTGACTTAAATATTTAGCTGCCTAGCTAGCTAACTGACTTAACCAGCTGGATAGCTATTTGGCTTACTCGTTATCTAACGTCCTACCTAGGTGACTTAATTATCTGTCTTAACTCGTTAGCTAATGAGTTTCCTAGCTGACACAACCAGCTGACTTAACTTGTTAGCTAACTAGCTAGCTAGCTGACTCATCCAGCTGACAACTCATTAGCTAACTAGCTAGTTAGCCTACTAAACCAGCTGACTCAACCCATTTGCAAACTATCTTTGCTGACTCAACCAGCTGACTTAACCCGTTAGTTACCTAGCTAACTACCTGATTCAACCTACTAACTTAACCCGTTAGGTCACTAGCTAGCTAGATGTCTTAACCAGCTGACTAAATTAGAAAGCTGACTTAACTTGCTGACTTAGCCACCTGACTTAACTACTTAGCTAGCTGACTTAACTGGTTGACTTAACTAGTTAGCTAGCTGACCTAACTACCTGAATTAAATAACTAGCTAGCTATTTAATTATCTGAATAACTAGCAGACCTATCTAATTACCTAAGTAGTTAGGTAGCAAAATTAAGTAGTTGACTTAAACAGCTAACTAGTGAGTTTGTTGACTTAACTAGCTGAATTAGCTAGCTATATGGTTAGCTAGCTTACTTAGCTAGCTGACATAACTAGGTGTCTAATGAAGTAGCTAGCTGATTTAATGAGTTGGTTAACCAGTTAGCTGTTTTAACTAGTTGGCAAACGAGTTAACCAGCTGACTTAACTAGTTGAATAATGAGTTATCTAGGTAACTTAACTTGCTGGCTGACGAGTTGCCTGACTAGTTAGCTCATTTAACACATTGACTGACTACTCAACCAACATATTACCTGGATTAACATGGTGGCACCTTAGCCGGCCGTCTAGTTACCTGATTCAACAAGTTGACTGTCAAGTTGGCCCTACTAGTTATCACGGTTAATTAGTTAGCAGGCTGGTTTCCTGACCTAACTAGTCGGCCGACTATTTGGCTGACTAGTTGGCTGACCTATGTATTCGGCCGCCTATGTTGCAAAGCTAAATTCTTAGTTGACAATTTGGCCAACTAGTCAGTTGATTGGTTAGCTGAAATAACTAGTTGGCCAGCTCATCAGCCGACCGCTTAGCTGACTTAACTAGTCAGCCAGTGAGTTAGCCGACTGGTCACCTGAATTAACTAGTCGGCCAGTGAGTGAGCCGACTGGTCAGCTGACTTAACTAGTTGGCTGGAGTGTGAGCCGACTGTTCGGTACCTGTCTGTCTAGCTGACAACTAGCTAGCTAACTGGCAATTTAGCTGGCTAGCTGACTTAACTATCAAGCTGATTAATTAGCTAAATAGATAGCTGACTTAAATAGCTAGCTGAAAAGCAACATGACTACCTAGCTGACTTAAATAGCTAGCTGAATAGTTAGCTGACTTGCCAGTGGACTTAACTAGCTAGATGTCTAGCTAGCTGACTTAACTAGCTGACTAGCTAGTTGACTGGATAGCTGGCTAACCAGCTGACTTAACTAGCTAGATACCTGGTTGGCTAGATGGCTAGCCAGCTGGCTTAACTAGCTAGCTGCCTGGTTGACTAGTTGGCTAGGCAGCCGGCTAGCTACTTAGAGGGCTGCCCAGCTGGCTAGCTAGCTGAATTAAATAGCCATCTGGCTGGCTGAACAGTCTGATAGCCAATGGGATTAACTATCCAGCCACCCTGCTGGCCAGATGGCTAGCCAACCGGCATAACTAGATGACCATTTACCTGACCAGCCTGTTAACCAGCCGTCTTAACTTGCCACCTAGCTAGCCAGCCAGTGAACCAGCTGACTTAACTAGCTGAATTAAGTAGACAGCCATCTGGCTAGCCAGCTGGCTTAACTAGCTAGCCACCAAGTTATCCAGCCAGCTAACCAGCTCTCTTAACTAGCTGACTTAACTAGCTAGTCAGCGGGCTAGGCAGCTGACTGAATTAGCTAGCTACCTACCTAGCCAGGAGGCTAGCCAGTTGACTTAACGACCTGACATAACAAGCTACACAGCTAGCTACCAAGCTGAATTAACTAGCTGGCTATGTAGCAAGCTGGATGGATAGCCACTTGAATTAACTAGTTGACTTCCCCAGCTAAGCAGCTGGCTAGCCAGCAGATTCAACTAGGTCACTTCTTGCATTAGCCAGCTGGCTAGCCAACTGACTTAACTAGCTGACGTAAAAAAGTAACCAGCTGGCTAGCCAGCAGACTTATCTAGCTAGCTATCCTACTAGGCAGCTGGCTAGCCCGCTGCCTTAACTAACTGAATTAACTAGCTAGGTTGCTGACGTAACTAAATGTGTTAACTAGGTAGCTACCTACCGAGCCATCTGACATAACTAGCTGATTTAACTAGCTACCTACCTAGCTAGCTATCATATAGCTAGTTGAATTAACTAGCTGACTTACCTAGCTAGTTTGCTGACATATCTAGGTGACTT